>NW_023276820.1:265473-337038 GCF_003668045.3 Cricetulus griseus
CACTTGCCTTGTTAAGGAGTTGGACCATCTTTCTGGAGTGCAGGGATCAGATATAACACACTTTAATAAGTCAGTGATCAACACAGGACAAATGAAAACCCAGCATCCCTGGAAACTGCTACAAGTTCCACCTACCTAGGATCATTACCTTGTTGAGAGGCCAGGAACATTCTAGGGAAGTCATGCCTCTTCACCTACCCTGCCACATATGTGTGGAAGGTAATTAAATTATTGACGACATGGCTCATTGTAAGAGCTATTGTGGTGCTGGAAACTCCATGGATGATAATGAACAAGAGGAATCTATTCCACTCGCTTGCCAAATATTTGGAAATCCTACTGCATCTGTTGTAGGGAAGTAAGAGCAATGTGAAACAAAGGAAACAGATGGAAGCATCAACTACAGCGTGAAACTACTTTCATGCTTCATCAGTGAGTTCACTAAGAAAAATCTTTTAATGGACATGGACCTTTGTCTTTAGAATTGTAGGATTCTGCACAGAAGGTAGAGTGTGATCACACTGGTTATAGATTCTGCACAGAAGGTAGAGTGTGATCACACTGGTTAGATCCATGGACATCTTGAATTCTCACATGAAAACATTCACTTTCGAAGGTTGTATAAAGTGGTAATTGAATAATGGAAAGCACAATTTTGTGAGTTAAATATAGCTGGTGTAAGTGTATTACACAGCAATGACAATTTATGAGTCACTGCCATGAGCTCTGGTTTTCACCTTCTTCAAACTGGATTTTCTAGGCAATACCAGAATTTCCACGGTAATGGACTAAAGTAAGAATCCCAAGGGCATGGGACTCTATAAATCTAAAAATGGCTTAGAGTCACAGTGAACAGTGCAAAGACTTGTACAAGGAAAGTGTTACAGAACCACAGTCACCTGAATCTGTGCTTACAAAACCATGCTGAGATCTGAAATATTCTGCACCCTTCTTGTAGTTTGTGTTCCTCACTTGATTTTAGTTCATATTTTTGGTAATATATGGTAAGCCTTGTGCTGTAAAATGTTTTCAGGCGGGATGAATAGAGAGGTGGTTCAGCTAAAGAAAAATGTCCTGGTGCTGCAGTGGATCCCTTTTTGCTACCCAGCACCCATTGGGTGACTTACATCTGCCTGTCATTCCAATTTCAGGGGGTTTGTCATCACTATTGGCCTCTGAGGGCTCTGAATTCTCACAGTGCTCATATTTACCTGCAGGGAAAACAGTCATGAATGCAAAATAAAGAAAAATATGTAACAAATATGTTTTCACATATGCATAAAGGATTACCTCTTAGGCAAATGTCAAATTCCAGTCCTTCTGAGAGAATTGTTCTCAGTAATGTCTGACCTGACATAAAACTGTTCTATCTCCAACTTTGGTAGCAGAAGTAGAGAATGGACCTGATATATATGATACCACCAAAAATATGAATTGCTAACATTTCAGGGATAAAGATTATACTAGGTATACAGAAGAAATACTAACACAATTAATCTGAACAACATATAAAGGAAACACTAATATGAAATTAATAGCTAATACTACAAGACATATAGTATGTTGCTAAAACATTTCTGTTAAAATTCAGCATTTATTCACTCTTCTTTATTGTTATGTTACAAAACTGGACATCAGTATCTACCTCCTACTGTCTCAAATCTCACTGTGTAGGTCATGTTGAGCTCAAGTTTACAGAGATCAACCTATTCTTCCAGAAACGTTCTGTGATGAAAGGATTTTAAACACATCTGACATATTTGCTAACTCTTACATTAACAAGTCTATTACAATGAAATGTATAATGAACTTACACCGAGAATAGGATGTAAGATGATGGTGCAATCAGAAGAATGTAAAACCTATAATCTTGTACTGTGTGAGCATTAAATGCTGCCCAGTGTTAGTAGTGTCCATGCTAAGTGTTAAGGCAGGCTTAGCCAAGGGATAGAACCCTGACAGACCATGCACAAGGCTCTGTCTTCCAATATCAATAAAGATATACAGTGAGTGTTGTCAGCTATCAGGTTCTGATAAATATTACAGTATGCTGAAACCAGCTGAATTAACTCCATACATTTGACCCTGGATAAAATAGCCTGACACTCATACTGAAACTTTCCTTCCATTTTCCCTACCCAAGTTCAAGAAGGAGAGGCTTCAAACCAGTCATTGTATCAAATGACACTCTCTAGAGATTCATTTACTGCTTCTATAAACAAAACATAAACGTACTGACACATATGAATACTTTTTACTCCAGAATCATAATCACATCCTGCTCTTCTCTGGAATATGTGCAAATTATACTTTCATTCTACTGTTTTCTATGAAATGAAACCATAGTAAAATAAATCCAAATACTTATTACTGAAGATATAATCTACACAACATGTAAGCTGAAGTGAATTATCACATTGACTTATTATCAACAACTTAAACAGATAATGACTTGGGCTGAATTAACATTCTCTTACTCATAGTCATAAACAGTGTGGAAAATATATGATACTAAGAAACAAAATGGATACAAAGTTAAGAATACTTGGATCTGTCTAGCTCATCTCCTAGCTATACAATTTATTCTTGTGCATTTTGTAAAGTCCATGGATCTGTTTCCACACCAGATCCCATTACAAGACATGAACACTTCCTCAGGCCTTTCTTCTTTGCTAACTCTACCACTCAGACTGAAATACACAGTACTCACCTGGCTTCTTGTCCCCGCAGGTTGGTGGGTTCAATGAGCAGATCCAGAGTCATTAATAAGCATCAGTGTGGGAGAGTTAGAACAAGGGTGATGTAGAGGTCTGTGACTCTGTGACCTCACCTCCCTCCAGAACTGCAATTTTCATTTCACACCAGCGACAAGGACAGCACTAGCTGTGGGAGACTAATCAATAAATAAAGATTTCCAGCTGTTAATTAGCAAAGATATTTTAGAGTTCCTTGTGTATTTACCCAGTGGCATAAGGTGATAGGGAGAGGCATTGAGTTTTCATGATCCCTGAATGATGACTGGGTCTCCTGTGGAAGGTGCTAGAATCTTTCATAGATTCGTGTGATAGTGAGAAAATTCCCTCTGCCCCTTTGGATTCCACACTTCAATTACTTCTTCCAACACAAACCAACATACTTCACATTTAGAAGTTTATTTTCACCTTTATTACTTAAAATATCTGAGTGTTTTATATGTGCATATGTATTTCAATCAATTCTAGAATTGATTATCTGCTCTCATTTCCTTTTTATTGACCCAATCCACATGACATGTGTTCATAAAATCACTTAAATTTTAATTTTCTTTTTTAATTTTAATTTCTTGATTTCATTTTACATTCTAACCACAGTTCTTCCTTTCACCACTGCTCCCAACACTACCTGCCTCTTCCCACCCCTGTCACCTGCCCCAGCCCAGCCCCAGTCCTCTCCCCCTCATTGCTAAGGGCTCCCATGTGGAGACATCCTAGTCTGGAACAATTGTTGGGTCAGGACCAGGCCCTCCCCCTATTGTTGTCTTATTGCTCCAGCTAGAACTCTGAGTACTGTATGGAATAGATAAGCCGAGAGTGGACAGCCTAGACCTGTTCCTGATTTTACTGGAATCAATATGAGTTTTTCTCCATTTAGTTTAGTGTTGGTTGTTGGCTCTGTATATTGGCATTATTATGTTTAGGTTTGATCCCTCCATCCCAGATCTGTCTGAGACCTTTATTATGAAGGTGTATTGGATTATGTTGAAGGCTTCTACAGCATCTAACAAGATAATCGCGTGGTTATTTTTCTTTCATTTTGTTTATATAGTAGATTATATTGACCATTTTCCATACATTGACCCAACCTGGCATCTCTGGGTTTAACCAACTTGGTCAGGGCGAGTGATATTTTTGATGTGTGCTTGGTTTCAACTTTCCAGTATTTTATTAAATATTTTCATTTTCGTGACAAGGATCGTGTAAAGTACATTTTAAATGTTTATTGGTGCCAGGTATTGGTGGCACATGTCTTTAACCCCAGCACTTGTCAGGCAGAGGCTGGCAGCTCTATGTGAGTTCCAGGCCAGCCTGGTCTCCAGAGCGAGTGTCAGAGTCGGCTCCAAAGAAACACAGAGACACCTTGTCTCGAAAAATCAAATAAATATAAAATAAAATAAAAGTTTGTTGGCCATTTGTGTTTCTTGTTTAAAAAAATCATTTCATTAACTCCCTTATATTTGGCAAATTTCTTTCCTTGTTATTTAGTTTCTACAATGCTTAGTAAATACTGACTATCAGCTCTTTATCTGAAGTAAAGCTGAGAAAGTTGTTCTCAAATTTCAGGGGGCTCTCTGAGCACTCCACTGGTAGAGTGCAGTGTTGAGCAGGAACTTTGTAATTTCATGGAGTGTCATCTGTTGATATATGGCATAATTCCTGTTTTGTGTTCTTTCCGGAATATTCTACTCTAATCTAATTCTTAGAGTATATACCCTCTATTACTCTTTAATTGTTTCACTTTCATTTTATTTTACAGCTTTGTTTTATGTATAATTTATTTAGTGTGGATCAGTCTAACTATGTGTGTAATCTTCAACTCCATCAACGGCCTCAGAATAATAATGAATAAACTCAAAACTGACAGAGACATCTCACTGCCTGGACAGTCACCGGAAGTTCCTCTCTAATGCTAGTGCATCCATCTTCAGCCAAAGACCACACTGTGTTTTACAGACTTTCAGGGAAGCAAAAATTGAAAACTGTCTGCCTGTGTTGGCAGAATGTCTGTGATTTTTCTCTGTCCTGCAGATTGTCTGGCAGACACTCCCATAAGCAAGAACTTTTCAGGACTGTCCTATCAAGTTCTGCAGTCACTTTCCTGTGGCTCCTGCAAGTCCAGTTTATATAGCACACTGTCAAACAATCCAGGAAAGAGCAGTTTCTTGCCCAAATGGTTCATCTTGCCAAGTTGAAGGCAAAATTCATAACGAGTTTCTTCCATGCCCACCTTCCTCTCAGAAGTAATTGGTGTTGCCAGGCGTAGTTGTGTCTGTTGTGAAAAACCCTAAAACATTTTAAGTGCCATATTCTGAAGGTCTTTGAAAGGTTTGAAAACTATGCATCTCAAATATATCTCTGTATATCTAGGAAACCTAACTAACCCAACTGGAATATTTGACTATTATAGGTGACTACAATCTATTTAATGATACATTACATTTTTAAAAGCCATATGAAAACCATACCTAAATAAGAGAAGAAATATATATATTTCTCATTTGCCTTTGCTGTACTCAGCAAATTTTACTGGGTAAAACACCACAGCTGGCTAGGAAGCTAGGAAACAAGGAGAACCCTAAGAGAGACACACATGGTCCCCTGGGAAGGGGAAAGGGACAAGACATCCTGAGCAAATTGGAACCATGTGGGAAGGATGATGGATCCAGGAGAATGAGAAGGGGAGAAGAGCAGGGGTGAGGAAGACATGAAGGAGCAGGAAGGTTGAGTTAGGGGAAGAATAGAGGAGAGCAAGTTAAGAGATACCGTGATAGAGGGAGAAACTAAAGTTTAAAGAGAAATCAAGCACTAAGGAAATGTCTGGAGTGCTCCAAGGATGACACCAACTAACAATCTAAGCAACAGAGGAGAGGCTACCTTAAATGCCCTCCCCTGATAATGAGATTGATGACTGACTTATATCCCATCCTAGAGCCATCATCCAGCAGCTGATGGAAGTAGAAGCAGACACCCACAGCTAAACACTGAACTGAACTGGAATCCAGTTGTAGACAAGAAGTGATGAGCAAAGGATTCAAGAAAGGCTGGTTAAATCCAAAGAAAATGTTGACTTGAAAAAGGGGGAGTTCTTGGTCCCCAGACAGATAGCTGGGAAACCAGCATGGGATTGATCCAGGCCCCAGGAATATGGGTGTCAGTGAGGAGGCCTCAGAAATCTATGGGGGCTCTTGTAGTAGCTCAGTACTTATCCATTGCACATTAATGGACTTTGGGAGCCCATTCCACAGAGAGTGATACCCCTGAGAGCAGCCACATGGGGAAGGGCTTAGATGCTATGCAAAAGGATATGACAGACTATGAAAAACCTCCTTATAGAAGGCCTCACCCTCCCTAGAGAGCAGAAATTGTATGGGATGTGTAGGGATTTAGGGGGTTGCATGGGAGACGGGAGGGAGAGGGAACTGGGATTGACATGTAAAATAATTTTGTTCTAATTGAACTAAAAAATGGAGAAAAGAAAAGAAAACTTGGGCAGCTCCAAATTCAGTTTATTTCAATTTAGATCTATATACTTAAGAGAGCTAAGATGCAGCCATGGAGCATTCTTCATGTTTTCATAATGTTTCTACCAATTACATTTTCATGCCCTTATTCACCACAGCATGAAAATAATGGCTGAGTTGAAAATAGAAAAAATAATTTTTTTGATATATCCTTCCATAACTCATGAATTAATTTGCCTACTATTACCTAACATTAATTTTCCTTGTCTCGTTTGGAAACCTGATAGTAAAGTTGCACTCACCTATACACATATGGAGAGTCACAACTTATAGGAAGAGAACATGTGATTTGTTTTCTGAGTTTGTAATACCTGGATTAATCTTATTCATTATAAGACCATCAATTTTTCTACAATTTTGTGATTTAATGTCTAACAATATTTTAATAGTATACCATTTCATATGTAAGCACATTCAATTATAGATTTCTATATTCATGGATATAAATGTGGGCTCAATTTGCATGTAACTAGGGCAGCAATAAACATGGATGGGCAGAAATATCTATGGAAATAAATGGAGGTTTCTGGATATATTCCCTTGTGTGTAAAAGTTAGGAAATATATCAGCTCTATTTATTGTTTTGAGGACTCTTAAAACTGATTTCCATAATGTATATGCCAAATATGTTCCAAACTTTATTAATGAAGTCCACATTACACTGCTCCCAAACAGATAACAACACAAAATTAAAAACAGTAATTTACATTCTAATTTCCATGATGAACAAATACTCAAAATTTCTCAGAAATATTGGCAAAGAAAAATAAAGATGACATTGAAACCACCATTTATTTGCACTCAATTTCTGCATGAGGTAAAAGGTATGGATAATAGTTTTTCAATACGTGGTCTCGGGAGGTGCTCTGTTTGGAGATGGTGAAGACTGCTGGTACCAGCTTCAGAGCAAGCTGATATGATTGTCTCTATAGCATCTGAAAGTGGGGTATGTAGGAAGTTAAGACTGAAGAAATTTTCTGGTACTGCTGAAGACTAGAACAGTTGGAAATAGACAGGGGACTCCTGAAGCACAACTTCCAGGCCAGCCACTGAATTAGTTTTCTTTGCAGATGGATTTTATGACCAATATGATTTCTGTGAAGTAAGCAACACTCAGCATGCCTTGGACAAATGAAAGCGAGAAGAAGGGTAGCTTGATGGAGAACATTTTTGCTAACTCTTTGTACATCATTTGGACAAAGGGAACCCTTGATGCTGAAAGTTGGAGAGTGAAATCTTCCTCATACATTGGGAAAGGCTAATGTGGACAGCTAAGTCAACCAGCTTACAAAACTCTGAGATGTAACATTTGCATTACTAGTAAAAGGACAGGGCACTACCTACTTCACATTCTGTTCTGACTTTGTGAGGGAGATGGGTGACTAGACAAGTGGATAGCACAGAAACTCTACCATTTATTTAAGAATAAGTGAGTTTATATTCCTCATCCAGACCAAACTGAGTCTCGAAACCATGGAGTAATGATTAATAAGAATAAAGGGTCCAAAACAAGGAAAACACAGAGAAGTGACACGATTGATGTTCACCAGCCACCAACTAGGCTTATACAAAAGAGCCACACAGCCTTGTAAGATAGTAGAGACAGTATAAAAAGCCAGAAAGGTAGACACCAGCGCCATAATGTTTTGGGTGGCTTTGGACTCAGGGGAGGTCCTGCTGGAACCATGGGTGCTACGGATGTGCTGAACCCTCTGCTTGTGTCTGTACAGAATGACAATCATAGAGCCGCTAGACCTGGCCATGAGCAAAGACAAGCAGATTTCAGGGCACACCACCAATGCTGCATAGAGTGAGTCACTGATTCCGTCCCGACCTGCAATTGAGCAGTGTCCAAAATCTTGTTTTCCTGTCACATTATTACTATACCTTTTGAAGAGTGGATTCACAAAGAAAATGAAATGTATCAATATGTACAAGACCCAGAGAAGGGAAATGGAGCAGCCAATGTACTTAGCAGCTTTGACTTTTTGATCCTTACAACAGTATTCCTTCTGACTGATGGTGACAGCCTGGAAGACACTCAAGAGGCAGGTGGAGCCAATGGACACACTGCGGCCAATTCTTTCAATGTACAAAAGTAATCTGCATTGAATATCATTTAAAAACTGCTTCAAACCAAAAGCTGCCATCGTGTTGGGCACTCCTCTAGAGAGAATGATCAGGGTGTTGGCTGCCATCAGGTGCACGTGAATCAAATCTACAGTCTTTAATTTGCAGTGTCCATAACAGACCAGATAGTAGTGAAACACAGAGAAATTTCCAAGAATTCCTATTGTAGTTAGTGATAAGAAAATTATTTTGATGATTAGAGTCCAGAAATACATTCTGTTATTAGGCATGATTCTCTTTGATAAGGGGCAAAGACATTTCTCTGGTCAAAATGAATGAAAATGTCAATAACCCAAAATCTAAAGAGAGGCAAAATCGCCAAACCAGACTAGACTACATAACAAAAAATTCTCCAAGTTTATGATATTATCAATTATAACTTACAATGAAATGGACATTAAGAAGGCTAAAGGCCTGATCATGACTATGTGAATGGCTGATTTGCCTTCATCAGATCATAGAGTGTGTCAACTTGTGGGATATTTTATTTGGCCTGTTAGAGGCAATTAGTACTAGAGGCAATACCAGGAAGCATAGTCCAAGACTGTGGTAATAAACCAGCATTTTCTAACCATGCTGTATATGAAGAAAATTTCAATGATTTGTACCAAACTAAAGAATTACCAATTCTTATTGTATATCTCATTTACATTAATATCTGATAAATGAAAAACTTATAATACTGTTCATGGTATTTCTACAGTTACATATGAAAATTTTATAAAAGGCATAAAATGCCTTCAAATGATGGTTTAAGTAACAGCATGTATCTTATGTTAAGATCTATCTTTTATGCAAGTCACATTACAGACAGAAACACAGATATGTACATACTTAGGTTACAACTGTTAGAGCACTGTGGACATTCAATGGGAAGATAGCCCACAGAAATATGTCAGCTGAAATCGTAAGGTTAATGTCACCATCTGAAGAATGATATCTAATGCAGGAATGTTCACGATCTCTGTTGAAACTATGTTTGGGACATTGTGTCACCAATCAGAATTCTAACTTGTAAATGGGAGAAGAAAGTGGCCCTGGATTAGACAGCCCATCAGTCACTCGGAGAAGACTCTCAAGACAGAATATTCTATTCTATTTCCTCAGGAGAATATGTTTAAACCCTCTTAAGAATGGTGAGATTCCACTGAAAATGTAGGGAGAAGCATCTGTGAATTAGTACCAGGCTGAACCAAGAAGCCTCAGGAAGGGTGCGATTGCTCCACTCACTATTCGGCCATGTAAAGACAGTCAGCTTGCATAATTATGCTGGAATATGAAGAATTAAAAACAAACTGATGAACTTGAGAAGTACCAGATAATAGCAGTTTCCCTTATTTTTGCACTGGAGAAACACCCTGGAGAATGGATATATCAGAAAATTGAAAGTATTCTATTATGTGAGGAAATACAAACTGAGAAGGATCACAGTAAACCTTGTGTCATTGTTGTTTCTTAGCTTTTAAATTTTAATGTGGGAGTTAGTGTGTGGCAAGCCCAGAAAACTAGAATGGGACCCATAAGAGGATTAAAACGATCCCCTATGAGAAGATATTTTAAGCAAATATTCATTGTCTTGAGCCACTGGTCTGGTTAAAGCCTCTGGTTTCTGGTAAACCATCATCGCTGGATCCTCACTGGAATTCCGCTGTGGTATTCTGTGGCAGGCCCACAAGTCTTGGAGATACTCTAAGTATTGTTGCAGAGGACAAGTCCCTTCAGAAGCTCAAGCATGAGGTTCTAGATGCCGTAGATGTTGGGTTGGACCAACTCCAGGACTGAATCTGGGTTTGAGTGGTAGCAGGTTATTCTGAGTGAATCTAGCCACCTACCTCAGGTGCGGCAGTATCAACTCCCCTTGTCCCTGCCTTCAAGATTGGTTTATACGTGGCTTGTTAAGGGGTTGGTCCATCTTTCTGGAGTGCAGCGATCAGCTACAACACTTTTTAAGATTGTCAGTGTTCAACAGGAGACAAATGAAAACTCACTGTCTCTGGAAAGTGTTAAAAGTTCCACCTACCTAGGATCATTACCTTGTTGAGAGGCCAGGAACATTCTAGGAAATTCATGCCAGTTCACCTACCCTGACACTTATGTGTAGAAGGAAATTAAATTAATGACAAGATGGTTCATTGTAAGAGCTGTTGTGGTGTTGGAGACTCCTTGAATGACAATGAAGAAGAGGAATTTATTCTACTCCCTTGCCAAATATTTGGGATCCTACTGCATCCGTTGTAGGGAAGTAAGAGCAATGTGAAACAAAGGAAACAGGTAGCAGCATCAACTACAGCCTGAAACTACTTTCATGCTTCATCAGTGAGGTCACTAAGAAAAATCTGATATTGCACATGGACCTTTGTTATTAGAATTGTAGGATTCTGCACAGAAGGTAGAGTGTGATCACACTGGTTACAGGATTCTGCACAGAAGTTAGAGTGTGATCACACTGGTTATAGGATTCTGCACAGAAGGTAGAGTGTGATCACACTGGTTACAGGATTCTGCACAGAAGGTAGAGTGTGATCACACTGGTTATAGGATTCTGCACAGAAGGTAGAGTGTGATCACACTGGTTACAGGATTCTGCACAGAAGGTAGAGTGTGATCACACTGCTAGGATCCATGGACATCTTGCATTCTCACATGAAAATATTCATTTCCTAAAATTCTATAAAGTGGTAAGTGAATAATGGAAAGCACAATTTTGTGATTTAAATATCGCTGGTGTAAGTGTAAAACAGCCATGAAAATTTATGAGTCACTGCCATGAGCTCAGGTTTTCACCTTCTTAAAACTGTAGGGTCTAGTCAATACCAGTATTTTCAGTGTAATGGACTAAAGCAAGAATACAAGGGCATGGGACTCTTTAAAGCAAAATTTGGTTAGAGTCTCAGTGAACAGTGCAAAGAATTGTACAAGGAAAGTGTTACAGAAACACGGTCACCTCAGGCTGTGCTTATAAAACCATGATGGGAGATCTGCAGCATACTACACCCTTCTTTGTAGTTTGTGTTCCTCACTTGATTTCTGCTCATGTTTTTGGTAATCTATTGTATGCCTTGTGCAGTAAAAAGTTTTCTTTTGTGGTGAATAGAGAGGACGCTCAGTTATGAGGAAAAATGTGCTGGTGTTGCAGAGGATCCCATTTTGGTCCCCAGAACCCATAGGGTGCCTTATATCTGCCTGCAATTCCAGTTTCAGGGGCTTTCGTCATCATCTATTGGCCTCTGAAAGCACTGAATTCTCACGGTGCTCATATTTACATGCAGGGAAAACAGACATTAACACAAAGTAAAGAAATATATGAAACAAGTAAGTTTTAACATTTACATGATGGATTATCTCTTAGGTAAATCAAAATACCAGTGCATCTGGATGCATTGTTTTCAGTATGGTCTGACCTGACATAAAAAATATTTCTTCTTTCAGTTTGGTTTCAGAATTACAGAATGGATCTGATATATATATATATAATATATAATATATATGTATGTATGTATATATATATATATATATATAATGCCACCAAAAATATGAATTGCTAACATTTCGGGGATGAAGAATATGCTAGGTACACAGAGGAATTACTAACACCATTAAATCTGTTCAACTTATAAAAGGAAACACTAATATGTGATTAATAGCCAATACCTTGTGATGTATACTAAGTTGCTAAAATATTTCTTTTAAAATTCAGCATTTATGCACTCTTCTTTACTATTTTTCTTTTTTTTTTTTGTTTTTTGAGACAGGATTTTTCCGTGTAGCTATGGAGCCTTTCCTGACAGTCACTCTGGAGACCAGGCTGCACTCAAACTCACAGAGACCTGACTGCCTTTGTCTCCTGATATTATGGTTTCACAAAACTGGACACCAGTATCTAGCTCTGACTGTCAAAATACTCACTATATAGACCATGTTGAATTCAAGTTTACCGAGATATGCCTTCTTTTCCAGGAAAGTTCTGTGATTAAAGGATTTTTAAAACACATCTGTCATATTTGCTAATTCTTACATTAAGAACCACATGGGAATGAAATGTATAATGAATTCAAACAGAAATAGGCATGTAAAATGATATAATGCAATGAGAAGAATGTAAAATCTCAAAACTTGTCCGCTGTGAGCATTAAATGCCGCCCAGTGTTAGTATTGATCATGCTAAGTGTTAAAGCATATTTAGCCAAGGGATAGAACCCTGGTGGACCATGAACAAGGCTCTGCCTTCCAATATCAATAAATGCCATTCACTAGATATTCAGGTACTGCTTCTATACTCCACAATCACAGTCACAGCCTGCTCTTCTCTGGGATGTGTGTGACTTATATTTTCAGTCTACTGTTTTCTATGACATGAAACCATGGTGAAATAAGCTCAAAATAATTATTAATGAAGATATAGTCTACACAATATGAAAGGTATTGTGAATTATCACATTGACTTATTAATAAAAACCTTAAACTGATAGTGATTTGGGCTGAATTATCCTTGTCTTACTCACACTCACAATCCATGGAAAACATATATTATACTAAGAAATAAAATGAATACAAGGTAGGAAAACTTGGATCTGTCTAGCTCATCTCTTAGCTGTGCCATTTATTCTTGTGCATTTTGTCTAGTCCATTGATTTGTTTCTACACAAGAACCCATACAAGACAGTTGCTCAGGCCTCTCTTTTTCCAATTTTACCTCCCAGACTGAAATACACAGTACTCACCTGGCTTCTTGTCTCCGCAGGTTGGTGGGTTCAAGGTGCAGATCCAGAGTCATTAATAAGCCTCAGTGTGGGAGAGTTAGAACAAGGGTGATGTAGAGGTCTGTGACTCTGTGACCTCACCTCCCTCCCGAACTGCAATTTTCATTTCACCTTCAGTGACAAGGACAGCACCAGGTGTGAGAGGCTAGACAATAAATAAAGTTTTTAGTTGTTAATTAGCAAAGATATTTTAGAGTTCCTTGTATCCATTGGCATAAGGTGATAGGGAGAGGCGTTGAGTTTTCATGATCCCTGAATGGTGACTGGGTCTCCTGTGGAAGGTGATAGAATCTTAGAGGTCAGATTCCTCTGAAAGTGAGAGAAGTCCCTCTGCCCTTTTGGATTCCACACTTCACTGACTTCTTCCAACACAAACCAACATTCTTTTTTTATTTTTCGAGACAGTGTTTCTCTTTGTAGATTTGGAGCCTATTCTGGCACTTGTTCTGGAGACCAGTCTGGCCTCGAACTCACAGAGATCAGCCTGCCTCTGCTTCCCGAGTGCTGGGATTAAAGGCATGTGCCACCAATGCCCGGCACAAACCAACATTCTGAATTATAGAATTTTTTTAACATTTATTACTTAAAATATCTGAGTGTTTTATACATGCATATATGTTTTAATCAAGTCAAGAATTGATTATCTGCTCTCATTTCCTTTCTTACTGACCCACTCCTTATGATATGTGTTCATAAAATCACCTAAATTTTAATTTTCTGTTTTTTATTTTTATTTTTTGATTTCAGTTTACATTCCAATCAGAGTTCTCCATCTCAACCCTCCTCTTAACACCACTTTCCTCATCCCACCCCTGTCACCTGTCCCCCAGCCCAGCCCAGTCCACTCCCCCTCATTGCTAAGGGCTCCCATGTGGAGTCAACATAGTCTGGCCAACATATGTTCGGCCAGGACCAGGCCCTCCTCCTACTGTTGTCTTATTGCTCCAGCTAGAACTCTGAGTACTGTGTGGAATAGATAAGCCGAGAGTGGACAGCCTAGACCTGTTCCTGATTTTATTGGAATCAATATGAGTTTTTCTCCATTTAGTTTCATGTTGGTTGTTGGCTCTATATATTGGCTTTATTATGTTTAGGTCTGATCCCTCCATCCCAGATCTGTCTGAGACCTTTATTATGAAGGTGTATTGGATTATGTTTAAGGCTTCTGCAGCATCTAACAAGATAATCGTGTGGTTATTTTTCTTTCATTTTGTTTATATAGTAGATTATATTGACCATTTTCCATACATTGAACCAACCTGGCATCTCTGGGGTTAAACCAGCTTTGTCGGGGCAAGTGATATTTTTGATGTGTGCTTGGTTTCAACTATCCAGTATTTTATTGAATATTTTCATTTTCATGACAAGGATCATGTAAAGTA
The DNA here is from genome assembly GCF_003668045.3 of Cricetulus griseus. Lineage (NCBI taxonomy): Eukaryota > Metazoa > Chordata > Mammalia > Rodentia > Cricetidae > Cricetulus > Cricetulus griseus. The sequence goes on from NW_023276820.1 coordinate 280,023, forward strand.
CATTTTAAATGTTTATTGGTGCCAGGGATTGGTGGCACATGCCTTTAACTCCAGCACTTGTCAGACAGAGGCTGGCAGATCTATGTGAGTTCCAGGCCAGCCTGGTCTCCAGAGTGAGTGTCAGAATCGGCTCCAAAGCTACACAGAGACACCTTGTCTCAAAAAATCAAATAAATATAAAATAAAATAAAAATTTGTTGGCTTTTGTATTTCTTGTTTAAAAAATTCATTTCATTAACTCCTTTATATTTGGCAAATATCTTTCCTTTTTATTTAGTTTCTAGAATGCTTAGTAAATACTGACTATCAGCTCTTTATCTGAAGTAAAGCTGAGAAAGTTGTTCTCAAATTTCAGGGGGCTCTCTGAGCACTCTACTGGTAGAATGCTGTCTGAGCAGAAACTACTTTCATGGAGTGTCATCTGTTGATATATAGCATAATTCCTGGTTATGTGTTCTTTCCGGAATGTTCTACTCTAATCTAAATCTTAGAGTATATACCCTCTATTACTCTTTAATAGTTTCAGGTTTCATTTTATTTTGCAGTTTTATTTTATGTATTATTCATTTAGTGAGGATCAGTCTAACTCTGTACATAATCTGCAACTCCATCAAAGGCCTCAGAATAATAATGAATAAACTCAAAACTGACAGAGACATCTCACTGCCTGGAAAGTCACCGGAAGTTCCTCTCTAATGCTAGTGCATCCATCTTCAGGCAGAGGCCATTTGTGTTTTACAGACTTTCAAGGAATCAGGAAATTGAAAACTGTCTGCCTGTATTGGCGGCAGATTGTCTGTGATTTTTCTCTGTACTGCAGATTGTGTGGCAGATGCTCCCATGAAGCAGGAACTGTTCAGGACTGTCCCATCAAGTTCTGCAGTCACTTTTCTGTGGGTCCTGAAGTTCAGTTTATACAGCACACTGTCAAACAATCCAGGCAAGATCAGTTTCTTGCCCAAATGGCTCATCTTGCCATGTTGAAGGCAAAATTCATAACGAGTTTCTTCCATGCCCACTTCTTCTCAGAAGTAATTGGTGTTGCCAAGCGCAGTTGTGTCTGTCGTGAAAAACCCTAAAACATTTTAAGTGCCATATTCTGACGGTCTTTGAAAGGTTTGACAACTATACATCTCAAATATATCTCTGTATATCTAGGAAACCTAACTAACCCAACTATAAGTTTTGACTATTATAGGTAACTACAATCCATTTAATGATACATTACATTTTTACAACCCATATGAACACCATACATAAATAAGAGAAGAAATACATATATATTTCTTATTTGCCTCTGCTTCCTTCAGCAAATTTTACTGGATAAACCACCACAGCTGGCTAGGAAGCTAGGAAACAAGGAGAACCCTAAGAGAGACATACATGATCCCCTGACAAGGGGAAAGGGAAAAGACATCCTGAGCAAATTGAACCATGTGGGAGGGATGATGGATCCAGGAGAATGAGAAGGGGAGAAGAGCAGGGGTGAGGAAGACATGAGGGAGCAGGAAGGTTGAGTTGGATGAAGAATAGAGAAAGAGCAAGATAAGAGATACCATGATAGAGGGAGACACTATAGGTTTAAAGAGAAATCAGGTGCTAGGGAAATGTCTAGAGATCTACAAGGATGCCACCAACTAACAATCTAAGCAACAGAAGAGAGGCAACCTTAAATGCCCTCCCCTGATAATGAGATTCATGACTGACTTATATCATCCGAGAGCCTTCATCCAGCAGCTGATGGAAGTAGAAGCAGACACCCACACCTAAATAATGAACTGAACTGGAATCCAGTTGTAGACAAGAAGTGATGAGCAAAGGGGTCAAGAACAGGCTGGTTAAATCCAAAGAAAATGCTGACTTGAAAAAGGGGAATGAAAAGGGGGGAGTTCTTGGTCCCCAGACTAATAGCTGGGAAACCAGCATGGGATTGATCCAGGCACCATGAATGTGGGTGTCAATGAGGAAGCCTCAGAAATCTATGGGGCATCTTGTAGTAGCTCAGTACTTATCCATTGCACAGGAATGGACTTTGGGAGCCCATTGCACAGAGAGGGATATCCCCGAGACTAGATACAAGGGGGCAGGCTTAGGCACTATGCAAAATGATGTGACAGACTCTGAAGAACCTCCTTATAGAAGGCCTCACCCTCCCTAGTGAGCAGAAAGTGTATGGGATGGGTAGGGATTTAGTGGGTTCCATGGGAGGAGGGAGGGAGAGGGAACTGGGATTGACATATAAAATAATTTTGTTTCTAATTGAACTAAAAAATGGAGAAAGAAAAGAAAACTTGGCCAGCTCCAAATTCAGTTTATTTCAATTTAGTTCTATATACTTCAGAGAGCTAAGATGACGCCATGGAGCATTCTTCATGTTTTCATAATGTTTCTACCTATTACATTTCGTGCCCTTATCTACCACAGGTCGAAAAAATGGATGAGTTAAAAATAGAAACAATAATTATCTTGATATCTTCTTCCATAGATCATGAATTAATTTGCCTACTATTACCTACCATTATTTTTTCTTGTCTCATTTGGAAACCTGATAGTAAAGTTACACTCACCTACACACATATGTAGGTTCACACCATACACGAAGAGAACATGTGATTTGTTTTCTGAGTTTGTAATACCTGGTTTAATCTTATTCATTATAAGACCATCAATTATTCTACAATTTTGTGATTTCATGTCTAACAATATTTTAATAGTATACAATTTCATATGTAAGCACAAATTCGATTATAGATTTCTATATTCATGGATATAAATGTGGGCTCAATTTGTATGTAACTAGAGTAGCAATAAACATGGATGGGCAGAAATATCTATGGAAATAAATGGAGGTTTCTGAATATATTCCCTTGAGTGTAAAAGTTAGGAAATATATAAGCTCTATTTATTGTTTTGAGGACCCTGAAAACTGATTTCCATAATGTATATGCCAAATATGTTCCAAACATTATTAATGAAATCCACATTACACTGCTGCCAAACCAGATAACAACACAAAATTAAAAACAGTAATTTACATTCTAATCTCCATGATGAACATAGATTCAAAATTTCTCAGAAATATTGGCAAAGAAAAATATAGATGACATTGAAACCACCATTTATTTGCACTCAATTTCTGCATGAGGTAAAAGATATGGGTAATAGTTTTTCAATAAGTGTTCTCGCGATGTGCTCTGTTTGGAGATGTTGAAGACTGCTGGTACCAGCTTAGAGCAAGCTAATATGATTGCCTCTATAGCAGCTGAAAGTGGGGTATGTAGGAAGTTAAGATTGAAGAAATTTTCTGGTACTGCTGAAGACTAGAACAGTTGTAAATAAACAGAGGACTCCTGAAGCACAACTTCCTGGCCAGCCACTGTATTAGTTTTCTTTGCAGATGGATTTTATGACCAGTTAGATTTCTGTGAAGTAAGCAACACTCAGCATGCCCTGGACAAATGAAAGCCAGAAAAGTTTATCTTGATTGAGAACATTTTTGCTAACTCTTTTGTACATCTGCTGGACAAAGGGAACCCTTGATGCTGAAAGTTGAAGAGTGAAATCTTCCTCATACATTGGGAAAGGCTAATGTGGACAGCTAACTCAACCAGCTTACAAAACTCTGAGACGTAACATTTGCATTAATAGTAAAAGGACAGGGCACTACCTACTTCACATTCTGTTCTGACTTTGTGAGGGAGATGGGTGACTAAACAAGTGGATACCACAGAAACTATACCATTTATTTAAGAATAAGTGAGTTTATATTCCTCATCCAGACCAAACTGAGTCTTGAAACCATGGAGTAATGATTAATAAGAATAAAGGGTCCAAAACAAGGAAAACACATTGAAGTGATGCGATTGATGTTCACCAGCCACCAACTAGGATTAGACAAAAGAGCCACACAGCCTTGTAAGATAGCAGAGACAGTATAAAAAGCCAGAAAGGTAGACACCAGTGCCAGGATGTTCTGGGTGGCTCTGGACTCAGGGGAGGTTCTGCTGGAACCACGGGTGCTATGGATGTGCTGAACCCTCTGCTTGTGTCTGTACAGAATGACAATCATAGAGCCACTAGACCAGACCATGAGCAATGAAAAGCAGATTTCAGGGCACACCACCAATGCTGCATAGAGTGATTCATTGATTCCATCCCGTCCTGCAATAGAGCAGTGTCCAAAATCTTGTTTTCCTGTCACATTGTTACTAGACCTTTTGATAAGTGAATTCAAAAAGAAAATGAAATGTATCAATATGTACAAGACCCAGAGAAGGGAAATGGAGCAGCCAATGTACTTAGCTTCTTTGAATTTTTGATCCTTACAACAGGATTCCTTCTGACTGATGGTGACAGCCTGGAAGACACTCAAGAGGCAGGTGGAGCCAATGGACACACTGCGGCCAACTCTTTCAATGTACAAAAGTAATCTGCATTGAATATCATTTAAAAAGTGTTTCAAACCAAAATCTACCATCGTGTTGGGCACTCCTTTAGAGAGAATGATCAGGGTGTTGGATGCCATCAGGTGCACATGAATCAAATCTACAGTCTTTAATTTGCAGTCTCCATAGCAGACCAGATAGTAGTGAAACACGGAGATATTTCCAAGAATTCCTACTGTAGTTAGTGATAAGAAAATTATTTTGATGATCAGAGTCCAGAAATACATTCTTTTATTGGGCATGATTCTCTTTAAATAATGGACAAAGATATTTCTCTGGTCAAAATGAATGAAAATGTTAATAACCCAAAGTCTACAGAGAGGCAAAATCGCTAAACCAGTCTAGACTACATAACAAAAATTTCTCCAAGTTTATGATAGTTTCAATTATAACTTACAATGAAATGGACATTAAGAAGGCTAAAGGCCTTATCATGACTATGTAAATGGCTGATATGCCTTCATCAGATCATAGAGTGTGTCAAATTGTGGGATATTTTATTTGGCCTGTTGGAAGCAATTGGTACAAGAGGCAATACCAGGAAGCAAAGTCCAAGGCCGCGATAATAAACTAGCAGTTTCTAACCATGCTGTATATGAAGAAAATTTCAGTGATTTGTACCAAACTAAAAAATTACCAATTCTTATTGTATATCACATTTACATTTTAATCTGATATATGAAAAACTTTTAATATTATTCATGATATTTCTACAGTTACATATGAAAATTGTATAAAAGGCATAAAATGCATTCAAATGATGGTTTAAGTAACAGCATGTATCTTATGTTAAGATCTATCTTTTATGCAGGCCACATTACACAGACAGAAACACAGATATGTACATACTTAGGTTACAGCTGCTAAAGCACTTTGGATATTCAATGGGATGATAGCCCACAGAAATATGTCAGCTGAAATCGTAAGGTTAATGTCACCATCTGAAGAATGATATCTAATGTAGGAATGTTCACTATCTCTGTTGAAACTATGTTTGGGACATTGTGTCACCAATCAGAATTCTAACTTGTAAATGGGAGATGAATATGGCCCTGGATTAGACAGTCCATCAGTGCACTGGGAGAAGACTCTCAAGACACAATATTCTATTCTATTTCCTCAGGAGAATATGTTTAAACCCTCTTAAGAAGGGTGAGATTCCACTGAAAATGTAGGGAGAAGCATCTGTGAATTAGTACCAGGCTGAACCAAGAAGCCTCAGGAAGGGTGCAATTGCTCCACTCATCATTCGGCCATGTAATGACAGTCTGCTTGTGTAATTATGTTGGAATATGAAGAATTTAAAACAAACTGGTGTCCTTGGGAAGTACCAGATAATAGCAGTTTCCCTTATTTGTGCACTGGAGAAACACCCTAGAGAATGGATATATCAGAAAATTGAAAGTATTCTATTCTGTGAGGAAATACAAGCTGAGAAGGCTCACAGTAAAACTTGTGTCGTTGTTGTTTCTTAGCTTTTAAATTTTAATATGGGAGTTAGTGTGTGGCAAGCCCAGAAAACTAGAATTGGACCCATGAGAGGATTAAAAAGATCCTCTATGAGAAGATATTTTAAGCAAATGTTCATTGTCTTGAGCCCCTGGTCTGGTTAAAGCCTCTGGTTTCTGGTAAACCATCATCGCTGGATCCTCATTGGAGTTCCTCTGGGGTATTCTGTGGCAGGCCCACAAGTTTTGGAGATACTCTAAGTATTGTTGCAGAGGACAAGTCCCTTCAGAAGCTCAAGCATGAGGTTCTAGATGCCGTAGATGTTGGGTTGGACCAACTCAAGGACTGAATCTGGGTTTGAGTGGTAGCAGGTTATTCTGAGTGAATCTAGCCACCTACCTCAGGTGTGGCAGTATCAATTCCTTTTGACCCTGCCTTCAAGATTGGTCTACACTTGGCTTGTTAAGGGGTTGGTCCAATTTTCTGGATTGCAGGGATCAGCTACAACACTTTTTAAGATAGTCAGTGTTCAACAGGAGACAAATGATAACCCAGTATCTCTGGAAAAGTTCCACCTACCCTGCATCATTACCTTGCTGAGAGGCCAGGAACATTCTAGGAAATTCATGCCAGTTCACCTACCCTGACACATATGTGTGGAAGGAAATTAAATTAAACAAGATGGTTCATTGGAAGAGCTGTTGTGGTGTTGGAGACTCCTTGAATGACAATGAACAAGAGGAATTTTTCCACTTGCTTGCCAAGTATTTGGGATCCTACTGCATCTGTTGTAGGGAAGTAAGAGCAATGTTAAACAGAAGAACAGTACCAGCATCAACTTCAGCCTGAAACTACTTTCATGCTTCATCAGTGTGGTCACTAAGAAAAATCTGATAATGGACATGGACCTTTGCCTTTACAATTGTAGGATTCTGCACTAAGGTAGAGTGTGATCACACTGGTTGTAGATTCTGCACAGAAGGTAGAGTGTGATCACACTGGTTAGATCCATGGACATCTTGTATTCTCAAATGAAAACATTCACTTTCTAAAATTCTATAAAGTGGTAAGTGAATAATGGAAAGCACAATTTTGTGATTTAAATATGGCTGTTGTAAGTGTAAAACAGCCATGACAATTTATGAGTCACTGCCATGAGCTCAGTTTTTCACCTTCTTAAACCTGTAGGATCTAGACAATACCATTATTTCCAGTGTAATGGACTAAAGTAAGAATCACAAGGGCATGGGACTCTTTAAATCAAAATTTGCTTAGAGTCACAGTGAACAGTGCAAAGACTTGTACAAGGAAAGTGTTACAGAAACACAGTCATCTCAGTCTGTGCTTATAAAACCATGATGGGAGATCTGCAGCATACTACACCCTTCTTTGTAGTTTGTGTTCCTCACTAGATTTCTGCTCATGTTTTTGGTATCCTATTGTATGCCTTGTGCAGTAAAAAGTTTTCTTTTGTGGTGAATAGAGAGGACGCTCAGTGCTGAGGAAAAATGTGCTGGTGCTGCAGGGGATCCCATTTTGTTCCCCAGAACCCATAGGGTGCCTTGCATCTGCCTGCAATTCCAGTTTCACGGGCATTCGTCATCATCTATTGGCCTCTGAAAGCACTGATTTCTCACAGTGCTCATATTTACATGCAGGGAAAACAGACATTAACAAAAAGTAATGATATATATGTAACAAGTAAGTTTTAACATTTACATGATGGATTATCTCTTAGGTAAATTCAAATTCCAGTGCATCTGGAGGCATTGTTTTCAGTATGTTCTGACCTGACATAAAAAATATTTCTTCTTTCAGTTTGGTTTCAGAATTACAGAATGGATCTGATATATTTGATGCCACCAAAAATATGAATTGCTAAGATTTGGGGGATGAAGAATATGCTAGGTACACAGAGGAATTACTAACACCATTAAATCTGTTCAACTTATATAAGGAAACACTAATATGTGATTAATAGCCAATACCATGTGATACTAAGTTGCTAAAATATTTCTTTTAAAAATTCAGCATTTATACACTCTTCTTTACTATTTTTTTCTTTTCTTTTCTTTTCTTTTTTTTGGTTTTTTGAGACAGGATTTCTCCATGTAACTATGGAGCCTATCCTGGCAGTCACTCTGGAGACCAGGCTGTACTCAAACTCCGACTGCCTCTGCCTCCTGATATTATTGTTTTACAAAACTGGACACCAATATCTATCTCTGACTGTCTCAATACTCACTCTATAGACCATGTTGAACTCAAGTTTACAGAGATGTGCCTTCTCTTCCAGAAAAGTTCTGTGATTAAATGATTTTTAAAATACATCTGTCATATTTGCTAATTCTCACATTAAGAACCATATTATAATGAAATGTATAATGAATTCACACAGAAATAGGCATGTAAAATGATATAATGCAATGAGAAGAATGTAAAATCTATAATCTTGTCTAGTGTGAGCATTAAATGCCGCCCAGTGTTAGTATTGATCATGCTAAGTGATAATGCGTATTTAGCCAAGGGATAGATCCCTGGTGGACCATGAACAAGTCTCTGCCTTCCAATGTCAATAAATGCCATTCACTAGATATTCAGGTACTGCTTCTATACTCCACAATCACAGTCACAGCCTGCTCTTCTCTGGGATGTGTGTGACTTATATTTTCAGTCTACGGTGTTCTATGACATGAAACCATAGTGAAATAAGCTCAAAATAATTATTACTGAAGATATAGTCTACACAATATGAAAGGTGTTGTGAATTATCACATTGACTTATTAATAAAAACCTTAAACCGATAGTGATTTTGGGCTGAATTATCCTTGTCTTACTCACACTCATAATCCATGGAAAACATATATTATACTAAGAAATAAAATGGATACAAGGTTAGGAAAACTTGGATCTGTCTAGCTCATCTCTTAGCTGTGCAATTTATTCTTGTGCTTTTTGTCAAGTCCATGGATCTGTTTCTACACCAGATCCCATACAAGACACAAACAGTTTCTCAGGCCTCTCTCTTTTTCTAATATTACCACTCAGACTGAAATACACTGTACTCACCTGGCTTCTTGTCTCCACAGGTTGGTGGGTTCAACGTGCAGATCCAGAGTCATTAATAAGCCTCAGTGTGGGAGAGTTAGAACAAGGGTGATGTAGAGGTCTGTGACTCTGTGACCTCACCTCCCTCCAGAGCTGCAATTTTCATTTCTCCTTCAGTGACAAGGACAGCACTAGGTGTGAGAGACTAGACCATAAACAAATTTTCTAGTTGTTAATTAGCAAAGATATTTTAGAGTTCCCTGTGTATCCAGTGGGATAAGGTGTTAGGGAAAGGCTTGAGTTTTCATGATTCCGGAATGATGACTTGGTCTCCTGTGGAAGGTGCTAGAATCTTAGAGGTCAGATTTCGTGGAAAAATGAGAGAAGTCCCTCTGCCCCTTTGGATTCCACACTTCACTGTCTTCTTCCAACACAAACCAACATTCTTTTCTTTTCTTTTTTTTTTTTTGGTTTTTCGAGACAGGGTTTCTCTGTGTAGCTTTGGAGCCTAACCTGGAACTCACTCTGTAGACCATGCTGGCCTCGAACTCACAGAGATCCGCCTGCCTCTGCCTCCCAAGTGCTGGGATTAAAGTCATGTACCACCATTGCTGGGCACAAACCAACATTCTTAATTATAGAATTTTTTTTAACATTTATTACTTAAAATATGTGAGTGTTTTATACATGCATATGTGTTTTTAATCAAGTCTAGAATTGTTTATCTGCTCTCATTTCCTTTCTTACTGACCCACTCCTTATGACATGTGTTCATAAAATCACCTAAATTTTAATTTTCTGTTTTTTATTTTTTGATTTCATTTTGCATTCCAATCACAGTTCTTACTCTCACTCCTCCTCCCAACACCCCTTGCCACCTCCCACCCCTGTCACCTGTCCCCAAGCACAGCCCAGTCCACTCCTCCTCATTGCTAAGGGCTCCCGTGTGGAGTCAACATAGTCTGGCACTATATGTTTGGCCAGGACCAGGCCCTCCTCCTACTGTTGTCTTATTGCTCCAGCTAGAACTCAGAGTACTGTGTGGAATAGATAAGCCGAGAGTGGACAGCCTAGACCTGTTCCTGATTTTATTGGAATCAATATGAGTTTTTCTCCATTTAGTTTAGTGTTGGTTGTTGGCTCTATATATTGGCTTTATTATGTTTAGGTATGATCCCTCCATCCCAGATCTGTCTGAGACTTTAATTATGAAGGTGTATTGGATTATGTTGAAGGCTTCTACAGCATCTAACAAGATAATCGTGTGGTTATTTTTCTTTCATTTTGTTTATATAGTAGATTATATTGACCATTTTCCATACATTGAACCAACCTGGCATCTCTGGGGTTAAACCAGCTTGGTCGGGGCGAGTGATATTTTTGATGTCTGCTTGGTTTCAACTTTCCAGTATTTTATTAAATATTTTCATTTTCATGACAAGGATCGTGTATAGTACATTTTAAATGTTTATTGGTGCTAGGTATTGGTGGCCGATGCCTTTAACCCCAGCACTTGTCAGGCAGAGGCTGGCAGATCTATGTGAGTTCCAGGCCAGCCTGGTCTCCAGAGCAAGTGCCAGAATAGGCTCCAAACCTTGTCTCGAAAAATCAGATAAAGTAAAATAAGATAAAAGTTTGTTGGCCATTTGTATTTCTTGTTTAAAAAATCATTTATTAACTCATTTATATTTGGCAAATTTCTTTCCTTGTTATTTATTTTCTACAATGCTTAGTAAATACTATTAGCTCTTTATCTGAAGTAAAGTTGAGAAAGTTGTTCTCAAATTTCAGGGGGCTGTCTGAGCACTCTACTGGTAGAGTGCTGTGCTGAGCAGGAACTTTGTAATTTCATGGAGTGTCATCTGTTGATATATGGCATAATTCCCGTTTTTGTGTTCTTTCCGGAATGTTCTACTCTAATCTAATTCTTAGAGTATATACCCTCTATTACTCTTTAATTGTTTCAGTTTTCATTTTATTTTACAGTTTTATTTTATGTATTATTTATTTAGTGAGGATCAGTCTAACTATGTACATAATCTTCAACTCCATCAAAGGCCTCAGAATAATAATGAATAAACTCAAAACTGACAGAGACATCTCACTGCCTGGACAGTCACCTGAAGTTTTTCTCTAATGCTAATGCATCCATCTTCAGCCAAAGACCACACTGTGTTTTACAGACTTTCAGTGAAGATGAAAATTGAAAACTGTCTGCCTGTATTGCCAGATTGTCTGTGATTTTTCTCTGTCCTGCAGATTGTCTGGCAGGCGCTCCCATGAAGCAGGAACTTTTCAGGACTGTCCTATCAAGTTCTGCAATCACTTTCCTGTGGGTCCTGCAAGTCCAGTTTATATAGCACACTGTCAAACAATCCAGGCAAGAGCAGTTTCTTTCCCAAATGGTTCATCTTGCCAAGTTGAAGGCAAAATTCATAATGAGTTTCTTCCATGCCCACCTTCCTCTCAGAAGTAATTGGTGTTGCCAGGCGCAGTTGTGTCTGTTGTGAAAAACCCTAAAACATTTTAAGTGACATAATCTGAAGGTCTTTGAAAGGTATGAAAACTATACATCTCAAATATATCTCTGTATATCTAGGAAACCTAACTAACCCAACTATAAGTTTTGACTATTATAGGTGACTACAATCTATTTAATGATTCATTACATATTTAAAACCCATATGAACACCATACCTAAATAAGAGAAGAAATATATATGTTTCTTATTTGCCTCTGCCTCCCTCAGCTAATTTTACTGGGTAAAACACCACAGCTGGCTAGGAAGCTAGGAAACAAGGAGAACCCTAAGAGAGACATACATGGTCCCCTGAGAAGGGGAAAGAGACAAGATCTCCTGAGCAAATTGGAACCATGTGGGAGGGGTGATGAATCCAGGAGAAAGAGAAGGGGAGAGGAGCAGGGGTGAAGAAGACATGAGGGAGCAGGAAGGTTGAGTTGGGGGAAGAATAGAGAAAGAGCAGGATAAGAGATACCATGATAGAGGGAGAAACTATAGGTTTAAAGAGAAATCAGGCACTAAGGAAATGTCTAGAGATCTACAAGGATGACACCAACTAACAATCTAAGCAACAGAGGAGAGGCTACCTTAAATGCCCTCCCCTATTAATGAGATTGATGACTGACTTATATCCCATCCTAGAGCCATCATCCAGCAGCTGATGGAAGTAGAAGCAGACACCCACAGCTAAACACTGAACTGAACTGGAATCCAGGTGTAGACAAGAAGTGATGAGCAAAGGATTCAAGAAAGGCTGGTTAAATCCAAAGAAAATGTTGACTTGAAAAAGGGGGAGTTCTTGGTCCCCAGACAGATAGCTGGGAAACGAGCATGGGATTGAACCAGGCCCCAGGAATATGGGTGTCAGTGAGGAGGCCTCAGAAATCTATGGGGGCTCTTGTAGTAGCTCAGTACTTATCCATTGCACTTTAATGGACTTTGGGAGCCCATTCCACAGAGAGTGATACCCCTGAGAGTAGCCACATGGGGAAGGGCTTAGATGCTATGCAAAAGGATATGACAGAATATGAAGAACCTCCTTATAGAAGGCCTCACCCTCCCTAGAGAGCAGAAATTGCATGGGATGTGTAGGGATTTAGGGGGTTGCATGGGAGAAGGAAGGGAGAGGGAACTGGGATTGACATGTAAAATAATTTTGTTTCTAATTGAACTAAAAAATGGAGAAAAGAAAAGAAAACTTGGGCAGCTCCAAATTCAGTTTATTTCAATTTAGATCTATATACTTCAGAGAGCTAAGATGACGCCATGGAGCCTTCTTCATGTTTTTATAATGTTTCTACCAATTACATTTTCATTCCCTTATCCACCACAGGATGAAAAAATAGCTGAGTTGAAAATAGAAAAAATAATTTTCTTGATATATCCTTCCATAACTCATGAATTAATTTGCCTACTATTACTTAACATTATTTTTCCTTGTCTCGTTTGGAAACCTGATAGTAAAGTCGCACTCATCTATACACATATGGAGAGTCACAACTTATAGGAAGAGAACATGTGATTTGTTTTCTGAGTTTGTAATACCTGGATTAATCTTATTCATTATAAGGCCATCAATTTTTCTACAATTTTGTGATTTCATGTCTAACAATATTTTAATTGTATACCATTTCATATGTAAGCACATTCGATTATAGATTTATATATTCATGGATATAAATGTGGGCTCAATTTGCATGTAACTAGAACAGCAATAAACATGGATGGGCAGAAATATCTATGGAAATAAATGGAGGTTTCTGGATATATTCCCTTGTATGTAAAAGTTAGGAAATATATCAGCTCTATTCATTGTTTTGAGGACCCTGAAAACTGATTTCCATAATGTATATGCCAAATATGTTCCAAACTTTATTAATGAAGTCCACATTACACTGCTGCCAAACCAGATAACAACACAAAATTAAAAACAGTAATTTACATTCTAATTTCCATGATGAACAAATATTCAAAATTTTCAGAAACATTGGCAAAGAAAAATATAAATGACCTTGAAACCACCATTTATTTGCACTCAATTTCTGCATGAGGTAAAAGGTATGGATAATAGTTTTTCAATACGTGGTCTCGGGAGGTGCTCTGTTTGGAGATGGTGAAGACTGCTGGTACCAGCTTAGAGCAAGCTAATATGATTGCCTCTATAGCAGCTGAAAGTGGGGTATGTAGGAAGTTAAGACTGAAGAAATTTTCTGGTACTGCTGAAGACATGAACAGTTGTAAATAGACAGGGGACTCCTGAAGCACAACTTCCAGGCCAGCCACTGTATTAGTTTTCTTTGCAGATGGATTTTATGACCAATATGATTTCTGTGAAGTAAGCAACACTCAGCATGCCTTGGACAAATGAAAGCCAGAAGAAGGGTAGCTGGATGGAGAACATTTTTGCTAACTCTTTGCACATCATTGTGACAAAGGGAAGCCTTGATGCTGAAAGTTGAAGAGTGAAATCTTCCTCATACAGTGAGAAAGGCTGATGTGGACAGCTAAGTCAACCAGCTGACAAAACTCTGAGTCATATAATTTGCATTAGTAGTAGACAACAGGGTACTACCTACTTAACATTCAGTTCTAACTTTGTGAGGGAGATGGGTGAAAAACAAGTGGATACCACAGAAACTCTATCATTTATTTAAGAATAATTGAGTTTCTATTCCTCATACAGACGAAACTGAGTCTTGAAACCATGGAGTAATGATTAATAAGAAGAAAGGGTCCAAAACAAGGAAAACACAGAGAAGTGACACGATTGGTGTTCACCAGCCACCAACTAGGATTATACAAAAGAGCCACACAGCCTTGTAAGATAGCAGAGACAGTATAAAAAGCCAGAAAGGTAGACACCAGTGCCAGGATGTTCTGGGTGGCTTTGGACTCAGGGGAGGTCCTGCTGGAACCATGGGTGCTGCGGATGTGCTGAACCCTCAGCTTGTGTCTGTACAGAATGACAATCATCGAGCCACTAGACCTGGCCATGAGCAATGAAAAGCAGATTTCAGGGCACACCACCAATGCTGCATAGAGTGAGTCACTGATTCCATCCCGCCCTGCAATAGAGCAGTGTCCAAAATCTTGTTTTCCTGTCACATTGTTACAATAACTTTGGATGAGTGGATTCACAAAGAAAATGAAATGTATCAATATGTACAAGACCCAGAGAAGGGAAAGGGTGCAGCCAATGTACTTAGCAGCTTTGACTTTTTGATTCTTACAACAGGATTCCTTCTGACTGATGGTGACAGCCTGGAAGACACTCAAGAGGCAGGTGGAGCCAATGGACACACTGCGGCCAATTCTTTCAATGTACAAAAGTAATCTGCATTGAATATCATTTAAAAACTGCTTCAAACCAAAAGCTGCCATGGTGTGGGGCACTCCTTTAGAGAGAATGATCAGGGTGTTGGATACCATCAGGTGCACGTGAATCAAATCTACAGTCTTTAATTTGCAGTCTGCATAGCAGACCAGATAGTAGTGAAACACAGAGAAATTTCCAAGAATTCCTATTGTAGTTAGTGATAAGAAAATTATTTTGATGATCAGAGTCCGGAAATACATTCTGTTATTAGGCTTGATTCTCTTTAAATAACGGACAAAGACATTTCTCTGGTTAAAATGAATGAAAAATGTTAATAACCCAAAATCTAAAGAGAGGCAAAATCGCCAAACCAGACTAGACTACATAACAAAAATTTATCCATGTTTATGATATTATCAATTATAACTTACAATAAAATTGACATTAAGAAGCCAGAAGGCCAGATCATGACTATGTCAATGGGTGGTATGCCTTCATCATATCATAGAGTATGTCAACTTGTGGGATATTTTATTTGGCCTGTTAGAAGCAATTGGTACAAGAGGCAATACCAGGAAGCATAGTTCAAGACTGTGGTAACAAACAAGCATTTTCTAACTATGCTGTATATGAAGAAAATTTCAATGATTTGTACCAAACTAAAGAATTACTAATTCTTATTGTATATCTCATTTACATTAAAATCTGATAAATGAAAAACTTATAATACTATTCATGATATTTCTACAGTTACATATGAAAATTGTATAAAAGGCATAAAATGCATTCAAATGATGGTTTAAGTAACAGCATGTATCTTATGTTAAGATCTATCTTTTATGCAAGTCACATTACAGACAGAAACACAGATATGTACATACTTAGGTTACAACTGTTAGAGCACTGTGGACATTCAATGGGATGATAGCCCACAGAAATATGTCAGCTGAAATCGTAAGGTTAATGTCACCATCTGAAGAATGATATCTAATGCAGGAATGTTCACGATCTCTGTTGAAACTATGTTTGGGATAATGTGTCACCAATCAGAATTCTAACTTGTAAATGGGAGAAGAAAGTGGCCCTGAATTAGACAGCCCATCAGTGCACTGGGAGAAGACTCTCAAGACAGAATATTCTATTCTATTCCCTCAGGAGAATGTGTTTAAACCCTCTCAAAAAGTGTGAGATTCCACTGAAAATGTAGGGAGAAGCAGGTGTGAATTAGTACCAGGCTGAACCAAGAAGCCTCAGGAAGGGTGTGATTGCTCCACTCACCATTCGGCCATGTAATGATAGTCAGCTTGTGCAATTATGTTGGAAAATGAAGATTTTAAAACAAACTGATGACCTTGGGAAGTAGCAGATAATAGTAGTTTCCCTTATTTGTGCACTGGAGACACACCCTAGAGAATTCTGCTCATGTTTTTGGTAATCTATTATATGCCTTGTGCAGTAAAAAGTTTTCTTTTGTGGTGAATAGAGAGGACGCTCAGTGGTGAGGAAAAATGTGCTGGTGCTGCAGGGGATCCCATTTTGGGCCCCAGAACCCATAGGGTGCTTTATATCTGCCTGCAATTCCAGTTTCAGGGGCTTTTGTCATCATCTATTGGCCTCTGAAAGCACTGAATTCTCACTGTGCTCTTATTGACATGCAGGGAAAACAGACATTAATGTTTTAAAAGACATTCAAAAGTAATTTAAAAGACATTCAAAAAGTAATGAAATATATGAAACAAGTAAGTTTTAACATTTACATGACGGATTATGTCTTAGGTAAATTCAAATTCCAGTGCATCTGGAGGCATTGTTTTCAGTATGGTCTGACCTGACATAAAAAAAATATGTCTTCCTACAGTTTGGTTTCAGAATTACAGAATGGATCTGATATATTTGATGCCACCAAAAATATGAATTGCTAACATTTCGGGGATGAAGAATATGCTAGGTACACAGAGGAATTACTAACACCATTAAATCTGTTCAACTTATATAAGGAAACACTAATATGTGATTAATAGCCAATACCATGTGATATATACTAAGTTGCTAAAATATTTCTTTTAAAATTCAGCATTTATGCACTCTTCTTTACTGTTTTTTCTTTTTTTTTTCTTTTTCTTTTTGGTTTTTTGAGACAGGATTTCTCCATGTAGCTGTAGAGCCTATCCTGGCAGTCACTCTGGAGACCAGGCTGCACTCAAACTCTGACTGCCTCTGCCTCCTGATATTATTGTTTTACAGAACTGGACACCAGTTTCTATCTCTGACTGTCTTAGTACTCACTATATAGACCATGTTGAACTCAAGTTTACAGAGATGTGCCTTCTCTTCCAGAAAAGTTCTGTGATTAAAGGATTTTTAAAACACATCTGTCATATTTGTAATTCTTACATTAAGAACCATATTATAATGAAATGTATAATGAATTCACACAGAAATAGGCATGTAAATGATATAATGCAATGACAAGAATGTAAAATCTCTAATCTTCTCCGCTGTGAGCATTAAATGCCGCCCAGCGTTAGTATTGAACATGCTAAGTGTTAATTCATATTTAGCCATGAACAAGGCTATGCCTTCCAATATCAATAAATGCCATTCACTAGGTATTCAGGTACTGCTTCTATACTCCACAATCACAGTCACATCCTGCTCTTCTCTGGGATGTGTGTGACTTTTATTTTCAGTCTACTGTTTTCTATGACATGAAACCATATTGAAATAAGCTGAAAAAATTATTACTGAAGTTATAGTCTACACAATATGAAAGGTGTTGTGAATTATCACATTGACTTTTTAATAAAATCCTTAAACCGATAGTGATTTGGGCTGAATTATCCTTGTCTTACTCAAACTCACACTCCATGGAAAACTTAGATTATACTAAGATAAAATGGATACAAGTTTAGGAAAACTTGGATCTGTCTAGCTCATCTCTTAGCTGTGCAACTTATTCTTGTGCATTTTGTCTAGTCCATGGATCTATTTCTACACAAGATCCCATACAAGACATGAGCAGTTGCTCAGGACTCTCTTATTTTCTAATTTTACCACTCAGACTGAAATACACAGTACTCACCAGGCTTCTTGTCTCTGCAGGTTGGTTGGTTCAATGAGCAGATCCAGAGTCATTAATAAGCCTCAGTGTGGGAGAGTTAGAACAAGGGTGATGTAGAGGTCTGTGACTCTGTGACATCACCTCCCTCCAGAACTGCAATTTTCATTTCACCTTCAGTGACAAGGACAGCACTAGGTGTGAGAGACTAGACCATAAACAAAATTTTTAGTTGTTAATTGGCTAAGACATTTTTTGAGTTCATTGTGTATTTACCCGGTGGGATAAGGTGTTAGGGAGAGGCAATGAGTTTTCATGATTCCAGAATGGTTACTGGGTCTCCTGTGGATGGTTATAGAATCTTAGAGGTCAGATTCGTGTAAAAGTGAGAGAAGTCCCTCTGCCCCTTTGGATTCCACACTTCACTGACTTCTTCCAACACAAACCATCATTCTCAATTTTTAGAGGTTTTATTTAACCTTTATTACTTAAGATATCTGAGTGATTTATATATGCATATGTATTTTAATCAAGTCTGGAATTGATTATCTGCTCTCATTTCCTTTCCTATTGACCCACTCCTTATGACATGTGTTCATAAAATAACCTAAATTTTAATTTTTGTTTTTTCTGTTTTTGTTTTTTGATTTTGTTTTACATTCCAACCACAGTTCTTCCTCCCACCGCTATGGAAGGCCTCACTTTCGCTAGGGAGCAGAAAGGGCATGGGATGATTGGGAGTTAGTGGGGAGGCAGGGGAAGAGGGAGGGAGAGAGAAGTGAGATTGACATGTAAAGCAATTGTGTTTCTAATTTCAATAGAAAAGGAGAAAAGAAAAGAACACTTGGCCAGGACCAAATTCATTTTATTTCTATTTAGATCTATATACTTTAGAGAGCTACAATGAAGCCATGGAACATTGGTCATAGTTTTACACTGTTTCTACCAATTACATTTTTATGCCCTTATCCACCACAGGATGAAAAAATGGCATACAAGTGGTTTGAGGAACACATGATGGGGCAGGGAGGTTGAGTTGGGGGAACAACAGAATAGAGCAAGATAAGAAATAATATAACAGAGGGAGATATTATAGGTTTAAAGAGAAATCATGCACTGGGAAAATGTTTGGAGAGCTACAATGATGACACCAACTAACAATCTAAGCAGCAGTGGAGAGGCTGCCTTAAATGCCCTCTCCTGATAATGAGATTGATTTCTAATTCACATGCCATAATATAGCCTTCTTCTAGCTGCTGGTGGGAGTAGAAGCAGAAACCACAGCGAAACACTGAACTGAACTGGAATCCAGTTCCACAGAAGGAGGACTGATGAGCAAAGGAGTCCATACCAGGCTGGTGAAACAGAAACAGATGAGCTGAACAAGGGGAGCTCTTGGTCCCCAGACTGATAGCTGGAAAACCAGCATGGGACTGATCCAGGCCTCATGAATGCGGGTGTCAGTGAGGAGGCCTCAGAAATCTCTGGGGCCTTTTGTAGTAGATCAGTACTTATCCATAGCATAAGAATGGACTTTTGGAGCTCATTCTACAAAGAGGGTTATTCCCTGAGACTAGACACTTGGGGGAGGGCTTAGGTGCTATCAAAAGGATATGGCAGGTTCTGAAGACCACTTTTGGAAGGCTTCACACTCCCTGGGGAGCATAAGGGTATGGGATGAGTAGGGAATTAGTAGTGGCCAGGAGAGGAGGAAAGGTAGAGGGATTGAAGATTGACATGTCAAGCAATTTTGTTTCTAATTTAAATAAATAATCTAGAAAAGAAAAGAACACTTGGCCAAGTCCAAATTCATTTTATTTCAATTCAGATATACATACTTCAGAAAGCTAAGATGAAGCCATGGAGCATTGTTCATGGTTTTACAGTGTTTCTACCAAATATATTTTTATGCCTTTATCCACCACAGGTGTATAAATGGCAGAGTTCACAAGAGAAAATATAATTACCTTGATATCTTCTTCCATAACTCATGAATTAATTTCCTTACCTTTGCCTAACATTATTTTTCCTTGTCTTTTTTCAAAACCTGAAATTAAAGTTACACTCAAGTATACACATATGCAGATCCACACCTTATAGGAAGACAACATGTGACTTTTCTTCTGAGTTTGTAAGACCTGGCTAAATATTATTCATTATAAGTCCTTCAATTTTCCTACAATTTTGTGATTTCATGTTTCACAATAGTTTATGAGTATACCATTTTATGTATAAGCACAAATTTGATTATTGATTTATATATTCATGGATATAAATGTTGGCTCAATTTCCACAAACCTAGAGCAGCTTATACATAGGTTGGCACAAATTTCTATGGAAATAAATGGAGTATTCTTGGCATAGTTCCATGAGGGTAAAAGTTGGGACATATATCAGTTCTATTTATTGTTGTGAAGAACCTCAAAATCGATTTTTATAATGTATGCATGAAATATTTTCCAAACTTTATTGAAGTCCACATTATACTGCTGCCAAACCAGATAAAAACACAATAATAAAACTCAAACTTATATTCTAATCTAGCTGATGAACATAGATTCAAAATTTCTCAAAACTATTGGCCAAAAATAAAGATAACATTGAACCCAACATTTATTTCCACCCAATTTCTGTATGAGGTAAAATATTGAAAATAGTTTTTCACTAAGTGGTCTGGGGGAGATGCTCTGTTTGGAGATGTTGCTGAAGACTGTTGGTACAAGCTTCAGAGCAAGCCCATGTGATTGTCTCTACAGCAGCTGAAAGTAGGGTATGTAGGAGGTTATGGCTGAAGAAGTTTACTGGTACTGCTGAAGACAAGAACAGTGGTAAATAGACAGGGACCCCTGAAACACAACTTCCAGGCCAGCCACTGTATTAGTTTTCCTTGTAGAAGGACTTTATGACCCATGAGATTTCTGTGAATTAACCAACACTTAGCATGCCTTGGACAAATGAAAGCCAGAGAAGGGTAGCTTGATCGAGAACAATTTTGCTAGTTCTTTTATACATCAGCTAGACAAAGGGAAGACATAACGCTGAAAGTTGAAGAGGGAAATCTTCCTCATACAGTGGGCAAGGCTAATGTGGACAGCCAATTCAACCAGCTGACAAAACTCTGACACATGTCATTTACATTAATACTTAAAGGACAGGGCACTACCTACTTAACTTTCTGCACTGACTTTGTGAGGGAGATGGGTGACTAAACAACTGGATACCATAAGAATTATATCATTTACATACTTAAGGATGAGTGTGTTTACATTCCTTATCCAGACCAAGCTGAGACTTGGCATGGAGTAATGATTCATAAGAACAAAGGGTCCAAAACAAGGAAAACACAGAGAAGTGACATGATTGATGTTCACCAGCCACCAACTAGAATTAGACAAAAGAGCCACACAGCCTTGTAATATAGCAGAGAGAGTATAAAAAGCCAGAAATGTAGACACCAGCGCCAGGATGTTCTGGGTGGCTCTGGACTCAGGGGAGGTTCTGCTGGAACCACAAGTGCTTCGGATGTGCTGAACTCTTTGCTTGTGTCTATACAGAATGACAATCATGGAGCCACTAGACCAGGCCATGAGCAACGAAAAGAAGATTTCAGGGCACATAACCAATGCTGCATAGAGTGAGTCATTGATTCCATCCCGCCCTGCAGTAGAGCAGTGTCCAAAATCTCGTTTACTTGTCATATTGATACTATAACTTTTCATGAGTGGATTCACAAAGAAAATGAAATGTATCAAAATGTATGAGACCCAGAGAATGGAAAGGGTGCAGCCAATGTACTTAGCAGCTTTGACTTTTTGATCCTTACAACAGGATTCCTTCTGACTGATGGTGACGGCCTGGAAGACACTCAAGAGGCAGGTGATGCCAATGGACATACTTCGGCCAACTCTTACAATGTACAAAAGTAATCTGCATTGAATATCATTTAAAAATTGCTTCAAACCAAAAGCTGCCATCGTGTGGGGCACTCCTTTAGACAGAATGATCAAGGTGTTGGCTGCCATTAGGTGAATGTGAATCAAATCTACGGTCTTTAATTTGCATTCTCCATAGCAGATTAGATAGTAGTAAAACAGAGAGAAATTTCCCAGAATTCCAGTTGTAGTTAGTGACAAAAAAATTAATTTGATGATCAGAGTCCAGATATACATTTTGCTTTTGGGCATGATTCTCTTTAGATAACGGACAAAGACATTTCTCCAGTCAAAATGAATGAAAAACATTAATAACCCAAAATCTACAGAGAGGGGAAATCACCAAACCAGACTAGGCTACATAACAAAGTTTCTCCAAATTAATGATAGTATCAATTTTTACTTACAATGCAATAGACTTTAAGATGGCTAAAGGCCTCATCATGCTATGTGAATTGGCGATCTGCCTTCATAAGCACAGACTATGTCACATTGTGGGAAATTTAATTTGGCCTGTTAGAAGCCATTGGTATAAGAGGCAATACCAGGAAGCATAGTGAAGACAGTGACAATAAACTTCCATTTTCTAACCATGGTGTTAAAGAAGACAATTTCAGTGACTTGTATCAAACTAAATAAAATACCAATTCTAATAGTATATCTCATTTCAATTAAAATCTGATAGATGAAAAATTAATAATATTATTCTAGTAATTTCTACAGCTACATAAGAACATTTTATTAAACTCATAAAATGTATTCAAATGATGGTTCAATTAACAACTACTATCTTATGTTAAGAGCTACCATTTATGCAAGTCACACCACATAGTGCAACCACAGATATGTACACACTCAGGTTAGGACTCTCAGAGCACTGTAGACATTCAATGGGATGATAGCCCCCCAGAAATAGGTCAGCTGAAATGGTAAGGATGATGTCACCATCTGAAGAATGAAAGCTAATATAGGAATGTTCAATCCCTATTGAAACTATGGGATAATGTGGCCTAATCAGAATTCTGGATTCTAAATGGGAGAAGAAAAGGCACTGGGTCATATAGCCGATCACTTCACAGGGTGAAGACTCTCAGGACAATATATTCTATTCCTTCCAGAGAATGTGTCTGAAGCCCTCTTAATTAGGGTGAGATTCCATTGAATAAGTAGGGAGAAGCAGTTGTGAATTAGTACCAGGATGAACCAAGAAGCCTCAGGAAGGGTGCCATTGATCCACTTGCCACTGATCCATATAAGAATAATCAGTTGGCATAATTATTTCAGAATATGAAGGATATGAAACAAACTGATGACCTTAGGAACTACCAGGTAATAGCAGTTTCCCCTGATTTGTGCACTGGAGAAACACCCTAGAGAATGGATACAGAAGAAAATTGAAAGTATTTTATTATGTGAGGAAATACAAACTGAGAAGGATCACAGTATACATTGTGTTATTGTTGTTTCTTAGCTTTTAAATTTTAATGTGGGTTTTAGTGTTTGGCAAGCCCATAAAATTATAGTGGGACCAATAAGGGGTTTTAAAAGATCCTCAATGAGAAGGTTCTTTTAAGCAAATATTTATTCCAGTGGTCTGGTTAAAGCCTCTAGTTTCTGGTAAACCATTTCCACCAGATCCTTACTGGAATACCTCTAGGGTATTATTCTGTGACATGTCCACAACTCTTGGAGATACCGTAAGTATTGTTCCATAGGACAAGGCCCATCAAAAGCTCAAGTATGAGGTTCTAGATGGGGTAGATGTTGGGTTGGAGCAACTGAAGGACTGAATCTGGGTTTGAGTGGTAGCAGGTTATCCTGAGAGACTCTGGCCATCTACCTCAGGTGGGGCAGTATCAACTCCCCTTGCACCTGCCTTCAAGATTGATTTACACTTGCCTTGTTAAAGGGTTGGACCATCTTTCCGGAGTGCAGGGTTCGGCTATAACACACTTTAATACAGTCAGTGTTCAACACGGGACAAATGAAAACGCAGTATCTCTGGAAACTGTTAAAAGTTCCACGCACTTAGTATCATTACCTTGCTGAGAGGCCAGGAACATTCTAGGAAATTCATGCCAGTTCACCTACCCTGACACATATGTGTGGAAGGAAATTAAATTATTGACAAGATGGTTCATTGTAAGAGCTGTTGTGGTGTTGGAGACTCCTTGAATGACAATGAACAAGAGGAATCTATTCCACTTTCTTGCCAAGTATTTGGGATCCTACTGCATCTGCTGTAGGGAAGTAAGAGCAATGCTAAACAGAAGAGACAGGAACCAGCATCAACTTCAGCCTGAAACTACTTTCATGCTTCATCAGTGAGGTCACTAAGAAAATCTGATAATGCACATGGACCTTTGTCTTCAGAATTGGAGGATTCTGCACAGAAGGTAGAGTGTGATCACACTGGTTAAATCCTTTGACATCTTCCATTCTCACAAGAAAATATTCACTATCTAAAATTCTACCAAGTGGTAAGTGAAAAATGGAAAATACATTTTTTGTTAGTTAAATACAACTGGTGTAATTGTAAAACAGCAATGACAATGTATAAGTCACTGCCATGAGCTCATGTTTTCACCTTCTTTAATGGTTAAAACTGTGGGATCTAGACAATATCAGTATTTCTAAAGTACTGAACTAAGAATCCCAACGGCATGAGACTCTATAAATCCAAAAATTGCTTAGAGTCACAGTGAACAGTGCAAAGACTTGTACTAAGAAATTGTTACAGAAACACAGTCACCTCAGGCTGTTCTTACAAAACCATGATGGGAGATCTGCAGCATACTACACCCTTCTTTGCAGTTTGTGTTCTTCACTTGATTTCTGTTCATGTTTTTGGTAATCCTATTGTATGCCTTGTGCTGTAAAAAGTTTTCATTTGGGGTGAATAGAAAGGTGGCTCAGTCTGAGGAAAAATGTGCAGGTCCTGCAGTGGATCCTATGATGGTATCCAGCACCCACAGGGTGCCATATATCTGCCTACAATTCCAATATCAGGGGCTTCTGTCTTCATCTTTTGGCCTATAAAAGCACTGAATTCTCACAGCGCTCATAGTAACATGCATGGAAAACAGACATTAACACAAAATAAAGAAAAATATTGAACAAATAAGTTTACACATTTACATGAAGTATTATCTGTTATGTAAATGTCAAAGTTTAGAGCTTCAGAGATCATTGTTCTCAGGATGGTCTGACCTGACATAAAACTGTCCCATCTCCCAGTTTGGTTTGACAAGTACAGGATGGACCTGATCTTTATGATGTCACCAATAATATGAATTGCTAACATTTCTGGGATGATGATTATGTTAGGTACACAGAGGAATTACTAACACTATTAATCTGGAAAACATATAAAAGGAATCAATAATATGTGATTAGAAGCTGATACCATGACATGGACACTAAGTTGCTAAAACATTTCTTTTTTTTTAAGTTTCTTTCTTTATTGATGCAATCATAGAATCATCTAAAATTTTACTGACAACTGAAGTAAAAAGAACACAGTGGGAATGCAATGGCAGCAGCAACATTTCTTTGAAAATTCAGCATTTATTCACTCTTCTTTATTATTATTTTACAAAACTGGGAGTCACTTTGTAGCTCCGACTGTCTCAAAACTCACTATGCAAATCACGTTGAGCTCAAGATTACAGAGATGTGCCTTCACTTCCAGAAAAGTTCCAGGATTTAAGGATTTTTAACACACATCTGACATATTTGCTAATTCTTACATTAAGCAGTCTGTTACAATGAAATGTATAATGAATTTACACCGAGAATAAGATGTAAGATGATACAGTGAAATCAGAAAAATGTAAAACCTATAATTTTGTACAGTGTGAGCATTAAATGCTTCCCAGTGCTAACATTGTCCATGCTAAGTGTTAAGGCAGATTTGTCCAACGGATAGAACCCTGGCAGACCATGCACAAAGCTCTGTCTTCCAATATCAATGAAAATATACAGTGAGTGTTGGCAGCTATCAGGTTCTGATTAATATTACAGTATGCTGAAACCAGGTGAAATAACTCCACAAATTTAACCCTAGATAAAATTGCCTGACACTCATACTGAAACTTTCCTTCCATTTTCCCTTCCCAAGTTCAAGAGAAGAGGCTTTAAACAACTCATTGTACCAAATGCCACTCACTAGAGATTCAGTTACTGCTTCTATAAACAAAACATAAATGTACTGTCACAGATGAATACTTTTTACTCATTTTACTCACAATCATGGACACAACCTGCTCTTCTCTGGGATGTGTGCCACTTAAATTTTCAGTCTACTGTTGTCTATGGCATGAAACCACAGTGAAATAAACTCAAAATAATTATTACTGAAGATATGGTCTACACAACATGTAAGCTGAGGTAAATTATCACATTGGCTTATTATTAAACAGGTTATTAATTAGTATAACCTTATTAATATATAATAATAATTAATAATAAAAATAACCTTATTATTAATAAGGTTAATAATTATTAACCTTAAACAGATAGTGATTTGGGCTTAATTATCCTTCTCTTACTCAAGTCACAATTCATGGGAACCATATGTTATACTAAATGAAACAAAATGGTTACAAGGTTAGGAAAACTTGGATCTGTCTAGCTCATCTCTTAGCTATGCAATTTATTCTGTGCATTTTGTGTAGTCCATGGATCTGTTTCTACACAAGATCCCATACAAGACATGAACACTTACTCAGGCCTCTCTCTTTTTCTAATTTTACCACTCAGACTGAAATACACGGTACTCACCTGGCTTCTTGTCTCCACAGGTTGGTGGGTTCAATGAGCAGATCCAGAGTCATTAATAAGCCTCAGTGTGGGAGAGTTAGAACAAGGGTGATGTAGAGGTCTGTGACTCTGTGACCTCACCTCCCTCCAGAGCTGCAATTTTCATTTCACCTTCAGTGACATGGACAGCACCAGGTGTGAGAGACTAGACAATAAATAAAATTTTTAGTTGTTACTTAGCAAAGATATTTTAGAGTTCCTTGGGTATCCATTGGCATAAGGTGATAAGGTGAGGCATTGAATTTTCATGATCCCTGAATGGTGACTGGGTCTCCTGTGGAAGGTGCTAGAATCTTTCACAGATTCGTGGGATAGTGAGAAAATTCCCTCTGCCCCATTGGATTCCACACTTCACTGTCTTCTTCCAACAAAACCAACATTCTTTTTTTTTTTTAATTTTTCCAGACAGGGTTTCTCTGTGTAGTTTTGGACCTATCCTGGAACTCACTCTGTAGACCAGGCTCGCCTCGAACTCACAGAGATCCGCCTGCCTCTGCCTCCCGAATGCTGGGATTAAAGGCGTGTGCCACCAATGCCCGGCACAAACCAACATTCTTAATTATAGAAAATTTTTAACATTTATTACTTAAAATATGTTTGTGTTTTATACATGCATATGTGTTTTAATCAAGTCTAGAATTGTTTATCTGCTCTCATTTCCTTTCTTATTGACCCACTCCTTATGACATGTGTCCATAAAATCACCTAAATTTTAATTTTCTGTTTTTTATTTTCATTTTTTGATTTCATTTTACATTCCAACCACAGTTCTTCCTCTCACCTCTCCCCCCAGACCACTTGTCTCCTCCCTCCCCCGTCACCTGCCCCCAGCCCAGCCTAAGTCCACTCCCCCTCATTGCTAAGGGCTCCCAAGTGGAGTCAACATAGTATGGCACAATATGTTGGGCCAGGACCAGGCCCTCCTCCTACTGTTGTCTTATTGCTCCAGCTAGAACTCTGAGTACTGTATGGAATAGATAAGCCGAGAGTGGACAGCCTAGACCTGCTCCTGATTTTATTGGAATCAATATGAGTTTTTCTCCATTCATTTTAATATTGGTTGTTGGCTCTATATATCGGCTTTATTATGTTTAGGTCTGATCCCTCCATCCCAAATCTTTCTGAGACCTTTATTATGGAGGTTTATTGGATTATGTTGAAGGGTTTTACAGCATCTAACAAGATAATCGTGTGGTTATTTTTCTTTCAGTTTATTTATATAGTAGATTATATTGACCATTTTCCATACATTGAACCAAACTTGCATCTCTGGGGTTAAACCAGCTTGGTCGGGGCGAGTGATATTTTTGATGTGTGCTTGGTTTCAACCTTCTAGCATTTTATTAAATATTTTCAATACAAGGATCGTGTAAAGTACATTTTAAATGTTTATTGGAGCCAGGTATTTGTGGCACATGCCTTTAACCCCAGCACTTGTCAGGCAGAGGCTGGCAGATCTATGTGAGTTCCAGGCCAGCCTGGTCTCCAGAGCGAGTGTCAGAATAGGCTCCAAAGCTACACAGAGAAACCTTGTCTCGAAAAACCAAATAAATATAAAATAAAATAAAAGTTTGTTGGCCATTTGTATTTCTTGTTTAAAAAAATCATTTCATTAACTCATTTATATTTGGTAAATTTCTTTCCTTGTTATTTAGTTTCTACAATGCTTAGTAAATACTTTCTATCAGCTCTTTATCTGAAGTAAAGCTGAGAAAGTTGTTCTCAAATTTCAGGGGGCTCTCTGAGCACTCTACTGGTAGAGTGCTGTGCTGAGCCGGAACTTTGTAATTTCATGGAGTGTCATCCTTTGATATATAGCATAAAGACTGTTTTTGTATTCTTTCCGGAATGTTCTACTCTAATCTAAATCTTAGAGTATATACCCTCTATTACTCTTTAATTGTTTCAGTTTTCATTTTAGTATACAGTTTTATTTTATGTATTATTTATTTAGTGAGGATCAGTCTAACTATGTACATAATCTTCAACTCCATCAAAGGCCTCAGAATAATAATGAATAAACTCAAAACTGACAGAGACATCTCACTGCCTGGACAGTCACCGGAAGTTCCTCTCTAATGCTAGTGCATCCATCCTCAGTCAATGGTCACTTTGTGTTTTACAGACTTTCAGTGAAGCTGGAAATTGAAAACTGTCTGCCTGTATTGGCAGATTGTTTGTGATTTTTCTCTGTGCTGCAGATTCTTTGGCAGATGCTCCCATGAAGAAGGAACTGTTCAGGAATGTACCATTAGTTCTGCAGTCACTTTCCTGTGGGTCCTGCAAGTCCAGTTTATACAGCACACTGTCAAACAATCTAGGCAATAGCAGTTTCTTTTTTTTCTCTCTTTTTATTATTATTAATTCAAGTTAGGGAACAGGCTTGTTTCACATGTACTTCCCCTCTCCCTCTCCCTCCCCTCACCCCCATTCCTTCTCCCCCACCTCCAACCTACCCCCCACCCCATCCACCCACCACTCCCCAGGCAGGGTAGGCCCCCAACCGGGGCTCCACCAAGTCCACCAAATCTTCCTGTGCTGGGCCTGGGTTCTCCCCATGTGTTCAGGGACAGAGTGCATCCCTTCAAGTGGGATGGGCTCTCGAAGTCCCCCACATACACCAGGGCAAAGAGCCAGTCCACCTCCGGAGGCTCCCGGGAGTGCAGGGGCCTCCCCGATGGCATCCATGATCAGGGGGCTGGATTAGTCCCGTACTGGCCTCCCAAAGAGCGTCTGGGGTTGATATGCTTTCCCTTTTTCAGGCCAACTGTTTCTGTGGGTTTCTCCAACCAGGTACAGACCCCTTCGTTCTTCATTCCTCCCTCTCTTCAACTAGGTTCCAGAATTCAGCTTAGTGTATTTCTGTGTATGTCTGTCTCTGCTTCCATCAGCCACTGGATGAGGACTCTAGGATAGCATAGAGAGTAGTCATCACTCTCATTCTAGGGGAGGGGCTTCTAGGCCATCCTCTCCTCCACTGCCCGGTCTGTCAGATCGTGTCATCCTTATAGGTCTCTGGAGATCTTTCTAGTTCCAGATCTCTTCACGGACCTATAGTGGCTCCCTCTGATATGGTATCTCTCATCCTGCTCTCTCTCCTCTATTCTTCCCCCAACTCAATATATCTGCTCCTCCATTTCTTCTCCTCTCCTCTTCTTCTTGTGCTCTTATTGTGGCAGCACCCACTCCCCTACCCTCATGCTCTCAATTAGCTCGGGAGTTTATGCCACTTCCCATTCCTGGGGTCCATTTATCCCTTAGAGTCATTCATGATTTCTAGTTTCTTTGGGGAAGAGGATTATAGGCTGGTGAACCTTTGCTCTATGTCTAAAATTCATATATGAGTGAGTACATACCATGTTTGTCTTTTTGTGATTGGGTTACCTCACTCAGAATGGTTTCTTCTAGTTCCATCCATTTGCCTGCGAATTTCAAGATTCCATTGCATTTTTCTGCTGAGTAGTACTCCATTGTATAAATGTACCACATTTTCTCTTTCCATTCTTCAGTTGAGGGGCATCTAGGTTAGTTCCAGGTTCTGGCTATTACAAACAATGCTGCTATAAACATGGTTGAACATATGCCCCTGTTGTATGAACATGCAGTATTTGGGTATATACCCAAGAGAGGAATGGCTGGATCTTGAGGTAGATTGATTCCCATTTTTCTGAGCAACCGCCATACTGATTTCCAAAGTGGTCTTACAAGTTCACACTCCCACCAGCAATGGAGGAGTGTTCCTTCTTCTCCGCAACCTCTCCAGCATAGGTTGTCATTGGTTTTTTTTGATTTTAACCATTCTGACAGGTGTGAGGTGGTATCTCAGAGTTGTTTTGAGTTGCATTTCTCTGATGGCCAAGGATTTTGAGCACTTTCTTAAGTGTCTTTCAGCCATTTCAGATTCCTCTGTTGAAAAATCTCTGTTTAGTTCTGCACCCCACTTTTTAATTTCATTGTATGGTGTTTTGGTGGCTAGCTTCTTGAGCTCCTTGTATATTTTGGAAATCAGTCCTCTGTCAGATGTGGGGCTGGTGAAGATCTTTTCCCATTCTGTGGGTGGTCGTTTTGTCTTACTGACTGTGTCCTTTGCCTTACAGAAGCTTCTCAGTTTCAGGAGGTCCCATTTATTGATTGCAGACCTCAGTGTCTGTGCTTCTGGCGTGATGTTCAGGAATCGTTCTCCTATGCCAATTTGTTCAAGGGTTGTTCCCACTTTCTCTTCTAGAAGATTCAGTGTGGCTTGATTTATGGAGAGATCTTTGATCCATTTGCACTTAAGTTTCGTGCATGGTGACAGGTATGGATCAATCTGCAATTGGCAAGAGCAGTTTCTTGCCCATATGGTTCATCTTCCCATGTTGAAGGCAAAATTCATAACGAGTTTCTTCCATGCCCACCTTCCTCTCAGAAGTAATTGGTGTTGCCAGGCGCAGTTGTGTCTGCTGTGAAAAACCCTAAAACATTTTAAGTGCAATATTCTGAAAGTCTTTGAAAGGTTTGAAAACTATACATCTCAAATATATCTCTGTATATCTAGGAAACCTAACTAACCCAACTATAAGTTTTGACTATTATAGGTGACTACAATCTATTTAATGATTCATTACATATTTACAACCCATATGAACACCATACCTAAATAAGAGAAGAAAAATATATATTTCTTATTTGCCTCTGCCTCCCTCAGCTAATTTTACTGGGTAAACCACCACAGTTGGCTAGGAAGCTAGGAAACAAGGAGGACCCTAAGAGAGACATACATGGTCCCCTGAGAAGGGGAAAGGGACCAGATCTCCAGAGCAAATTGGAACCATGTGGGAGGGATGATGGATCCAGGAGAAAGAGAAGGGGAGAAGGGCAGGGGTGAAGAAGACATGAGGGAGCAGGAAGGTTGAGTTGGGGGAAGAATAGAGAAAGAGCAAGATAAGAGATACCATGATAGAGGGAGACAATATAGGTTTAAAGAGAAATTAGGTGCTAGGGAAATGTCTAGAGATCTACAAGGATGACACCAACTAACAATCTAAGCAACAGAGGAGAGGCAACCTTAAATGCCCTCCCCTGATAATGAGATTCATGTGTGA
Source organism: Cricetulus griseus (assembly GCF_003668045.3). Lineage (NCBI taxonomy): Eukaryota > Metazoa > Chordata > Mammalia > Rodentia > Cricetidae > Cricetulus > Cricetulus griseus. The sequence continues at coordinate 311,698 of NW_023276820.1, forward strand.
CTTTTATCATCCTAGAGCCTTCACCCAGCAGCTGATGGAAGTAGAAGCAGACACCCACAGCTAAATAATGAACAGAACTGGAATCCACGTGTAGACAAGAAGTGATGAGCAAAGGGGTCAAGAACAGCCTGGTTAAATCCAAAGAAAGTGCTGACCTGAAAAACGGGGATGAAAAGGGGGGAGTCCTTGGTCCCCAAACTGATAGCTTGGAAACCAGCATGGGATTGATCCAGGCCCCATGAATGTGGGTGTCAGTGAGGAGGCCTCAGAAATCTATGGGGCCTCTTGTAGTAGATCAGTACTTATCCATTGCACAGGAATGGACTTTGGGAGCCCATTTCACAGAGAGTGATAACCACTGAGACTAGATACAAGAGGGCAGGCTTAGGAGCTATGCAAAAGGATATGACAGACTCTGAAGAACCTCCTTATAGAAGGCCTCACCCTCCCTAGTGAGCAGAAAGTGTATGGGATGGGTAGGGATTTAGTGGGTTCCATGGGAGGAGGGAAGGAGCGGGTTCTGGGATTGACATATAAAATAATTTTGTTTCTAATTGAACTAAAAAATGGAGAAAAGAAAAGAAAACTTGGCCAGCTCCAAATTCAGTTTATTTCAATTTAGTTCTATATACTTCAGAGAGCTAAGATGACACCATGGAGCATTCTTCATGTTTTCATAATGTTACTACCAATTACATTTTCATTCCCTTGTCTACCACAGGATGAAAAAATGGTTGAGTTGAAAATAGAAAAAATAATTATCTTGATATCTTCTTCCACAGCTCATGAATTAATTTGCCTACTATTATCTAACATTATTTTTCCTTGTCTACTTTGGAAACTTGATAGTAAAGTTGCACTCACCTATACCCATATGCAGGCTCACACCTTATAGGTAGAGAACATGTGATTTGTTTTCTGAGTTTGTAATACCTGGATTAATCTTATTCATTATAAGGCCATCAATTTTTCTACAATTTTGTGATTTCATGTCTAACAATATTTTAATAGTATACCATTTCATATGTAAGCACAAAATTGATTATAGATTTATATATTCATGGATATAAATGTGGTCTCAATTTGCATGCAACGAGAGCATGGATGGGCAGAAATATCTATGGAAATAAATGGAGGCTTCTGGATATATTCCTTTGAGTGTAAAAGTTAAGAAATTTATCAGCTCTATTTATTGTTTTGAGGACCATGAAAACTGATTTCCATAATGTATATGCCAAATATGTTCCAAACTTTATTAATGAAGTCCACATTACACTGCTCCCAAACAGATAACAACCCAATATTAAAAACAGTAATTTACATTCTAATCTCCATGATGAACATAGATTCAAAATTTCTCAAAAATATTGGTAAAGAAAAATAAAGATGACATTGAAACCACCATTTATTTGCACTCAATTTCTGCATGAGGTAAAAGGTATGGATAATAGTTTTTCAATACGTGGTCTCGAGAGGTGCTCTGTTTGGAGATGGTGAAGACTGTTGGTACCAGCTTCAGAGCAAGCTAATATGATTGCCTCTATAGCATCTGAAAGTAGGGTATGTAGGAATTTAAGATTGAAGAAATTTTCTGGTACTGTTGAAGACTAGAACAGTTGTAAATAAACAGGGGACTCCTGAAGCACAGCTTCATGGCCAGCCACTGTATTAGTTTTCTTTTCTGGTGGATTTTTTGACCAAAAAGATTTCTGTGAAGTAAGCAACACTCAGCATGCCCTGGACAAATGAAAGCCCGAAAAGTTTATCTTGATTGAGAACATTTTTGCTTGCTCTTTTGTACATCTGCTGGACAAAGGGAACCCTTGATGCTGAAAGTTGAAGAGTGAAATCTTCCTCATACATTGGGAAAGGCTAATATGGACAGCTAAGTCAACCAGCTGACAAAACTCTGAGACGTAACATTTGCATTAATAGTAAAAGGACAGGGCACTACCTACTTCACATTCTGTTCTGACTTTGTGAGGGAGATGGGTGACTAAACAAGTGGATACCACAGAAACTATACCATTTATTTAAGAATAAGTGAGTTTATATTCCTCATCCAGACCAAACTGAGTCTTGAAACCATGGAGTAATGATTAATAAGAATAAAGGGTCCAAAACAAGGAAAACACATTGAAGTGATGTGATTGATGTTCACCAGCCACCAACTAGGATTAGACAAAAGAGCCACACAGCCTTGTAAGATAGCAGAGACAGTATAAAATGCCAGAAAGGTAGACACCAGTGCCAGGATGTTCTGGGTGGCTCTGACTCAGGGGAGATTCTGCTGGAACCATGGGTGCTATGGATGTGCTGAACCCTCTGCTTGTGTCTATACAGAATGACAATCATAGAGCCGCTAGACCAGACCATGAGCAATGAAAAGCAGATTTCAGGGCACACCACCAATGCTGCATAGAGTGATTCATTGATTCCATACCGTCCTGGAATAGAGCAGTGTCCAAAATCTTGTTTTCCTGTCACATTGTTACTAGACCTTTTGATAAGTGGATTCACAAGGAAAATGAATTGTATCAATATGTACAAGACCCAGAGAAGGGAAATGGAGCAGCCAATGTACTTAGCATCTTTGAATTTTTGATCCTTACAACAGGTTTCCTTCTGACTGATGGTGACTGCCTGGAAGATACTCAAGAGGCAGGTGGAGCCAATGGACACACTGCGGCCAATTCTTTCAATGTACAAAAGTAATCTGCATTGAATATCATTTAAAAAGTGTTTCAAACCAAAATATACCATAGTGTTGGGCACTCCTTTAGAGAGAATGATCAGGGTGTTGGATGCCATCAGGTGCACATGAATCAAATCTACAGTCTTTAATTTGCAGTGTCCATAGCAGACCAGATAGTAGTGAAACACGGAGAAATTTCCAAGAATTCCTACTGTAGTTAGTGATAAGAAAATTATTTAGATGATCAGAGTCCAGAAATACATTCTGTTATTGGGCATGATTCTCTTTAAATAATGGACAAAGATATTTCTCTGGTCAAAATGAATGAAAATGTTAATAACCCAAGTCTACAGAGAGGCAAAATCGCCAAACCACTCTAGACTACATAACAAAAATTTCTCCAAGTTTATGATAGTTTCAATTATAACTTACAATGAAATGGACATTAAGAAGGCTAAAGGCCTTATCATGACTATGTAAATGGCTGATATGCCTTCATCAGACCATAGAGTGTGTCAAATTTTGGGATATTTTATTTGGCCTTTGGAAGCAATTGGTACAAGAGGCAATACCAGGAAGCATAGTCCAAGACTGCGATGATAAACTAGCAGTTTCTAACCATGCTGTATATGAAGAAAATTTCAGTGATTTGTACCAAACTAAAAAATTACCAATTCTTATTGTATATCTCATTTACATTAAAATCTGATAAATGAAAAACTTATAATACTATTTATGATATTTCTACAGTTACATATGAAAATTGTATAAAAGGCATAAAATGCATTCAAATGATGGTTTAAGTAACAGCATGTATCTTATGTTAAGATCTATCTTTTATGCAAGTCACATTACAGACAGAAACACAGATATGTACATAATTAGGTTACAGCTGTTAAAGCACTTTGGATATTCAATGGGATGATAGCCCACAGAAATATGTCAGCTGAAATCGTAAGGTTAATGTCACCATCTGAAGAATGATATCTAATGCAGGAATGTTCACTTTCTCTGTTGAAACTATGTTTGGGATAATGTGTCACCAATCAGAATTCTAACTTGTAAATGGGTGATGAATGTGGCCCTGGATTAGACAGTCCATCAGTGCACTGGGAGAAGAATCTCAAGACACAATATTCTATTCTATTTCCTCAGGAGAATGTGTTTAAACCCTCTTAAGAAGGGTGAGATTCCACTGAAAATGTAGGGAGAAGCATCTGTGAATTAGTACCAGGCTGAACCAAGAAGCCTCAGGAAGGGTGCGATTGCTCCACTCACTATTTGGCCATGTAATGACAGTCTGCTTGTGTAATTATGTTGGAATATGAAGAATTTAAAACAAACTGGTGACCTTGGGAAGTACCAGATAATAGCAGTTTCCCTTATTTGTGCACTGGAGAAACACCCTAGAGAATGGATATATCAGAAAATTGAAAGTATTCTATTCTGTGAGGAAATACAAGCTGAGAAGGCTCACAGTAAACCTTGTGTCATTGTTGTTTCTTAGCTTTTAAATTTTAATATGGGAGTTAGTGTGTGGCAAGCCCAGAAAACTAGAATGGGACCCATGAGAGGATTAAAAAGATCCTCTATGAGAAGATATTTTAAGCAAATGTTCATTGTCTTGAGCCACTGGTCTGGTTAAAGCCTCTGGTTTCTGGTAAACCATCATCGCTGGAGCCTCACTGGAATTCCGCTGGGGTATTCTGTGGCAGGCCCACAAGTTTGGAGATACTCTAAGTATTCTTCCAGAGGGCAAGTCCCTTCAGAAGCTCAAGCATGAGGTTCTAGATGCCGTAGATGTTGGGTTGGACCAACTCAAGGACTGAATCTGGTTTTGAGTGTTAGCAGGTTATTCTGAGTGAATCTAGCCACATACCTCATGTGTGGCAGTATCAAATCCCTTTGACCCTGCCTTCAAGATTGGTTTACACTTGGCTTGTTAAGGGGTTGGTCCAATTTTCTGGATTGCAGGGATCAGCTACAACACTTTTTAAGATAGTCAGTGTTCAACAGGAGACAAATGAAAACCCAGTATCTCTGGAAAAGTTCCACCTACCCTGCATCATTACCTTGCTGAGAGGCCAGGAACATTCTAGGAAATTCATGCCAGTTCACCTACCCTGACACATATATGTGGAAGGAAATTAAATTAATGACAACATGGTTCATTGTAAGAGCTGTTGTGGTGTTGGAGACTCCTTGAATGACAATGAACAAGAGGAATTTTTCCACTTGCTTGCCAAGTATTTGGGATCCTACTGCATCTGTTGTAGGGAAGTAAGAGCAATGTTAAACAGAAGAACAGTACCAGCATCAACTTCAGCCTGAAACTACTTTCATGCTTCATCAGTGAGGTCACTAAGAAAAATCTGATAATGGACATGGACCTTTGCCTTTACAATTGTAGGATTCTGCACTAAGGTAGAGTGTGATCACACTGGTTATAGATTCTGCACAGAAGGTAGAGTGTGATCACACTGGTTAGATCCATGGACATCTTGCATTCTCAAATGAAAACATTCACTTTAAAATTCTATAAAGTGGTAAGTGAATAATGGAAAGCACAATTTTGTGATTTAAATATGGCTGGTGTAAGTCTAAAACAGCAATGACAATTTATGAGTCACTGCCATGAGCTCAGTTTTTCACCTTCTTAAACCTGTAGGATCTAGACAATACCATTATTTCCAGTGTAATGGACTAAAGTAAGAATCACAAGGGCATGGGACTCTTTAAAGCAAAATTTGCTTAGAGTCACAGTGAACAGTGCAAAGAATTTTACAAGGAAAGTGTTACAGAAACACAGTCATCTCAGTCTGTGCTTATAAAACCATGATGGGAGATCTGCAGCATACTACACCCTTCTTTGTAGTTTGTGTTCCTCACTAGATTTCTGCTCATGTTTTTGGTATCCTATTGTATGCCTTGTGCAGTAAAAAGTTTTCTTTTGTGGTGAATAGAGAGGATGCTCAGTGCTGAGGAAAAATGTGCTGGTGCTGCAGGGGATCCCATTTTGTTCCCCCGAACAGATGCCTTGCATCTGCCTGCAATTCCAGTTTCAGGGGCTTTCGTCATCATCTATTGGCCTCTGAAAGCACTGAATTCTCACAGTGCTCATATTTACATGCAGGGAAAACAGACATTAACAAAATGTAATGATATATATGTAACAAGTAAGTTTTAACATTTACATGATGGATTATCTCTTAGGTAAATTCAAATTCCAGTGCATCTGGAGGCATTGTTTTCAGTATGTTCTGACCTGACATAAAAAATATTTCTTCTTTCAGTTTGGTTTCAGAATTACAGAATGGATCTGATATATTTGATGCCACCAATAATATGAATTGCTAACATTTGGGGGATGAAGAATATGCTAGGTACACAGAGGAATTACTAACACCATTAAATCTGTTCAACTTATATAAGGAAACACTAATATGTGATTAATAGCCAATACCATGTGATACATACTAAGTTGCTAAAATATTTCTTTTAAAAATTCAGCATTTATACACTCTTCTTTACTATTTTTTCTTTTCTTTTCTTTTTTTTGGTTTTTTGAGACAGGATTTCTCCATGTAACTATGGAGCCTATCCTGGCAGTCACTCTGGAGACCAGGCTGTACTCAAACTCCGACTGCCTCTGCCTCCTGATATTATTGTTTTACAAAACTGGACACCAATATCTATCTCTGACTGTCTCAATACTCACTCTATAGACCATGTTGAACTCAAGTTTACAGAGATGTGCCTTCTCTTCCAGAAAAGTTCTGTGATTAGAGGATTTTTAAAACACATCTGTCATATTTGCTAATTCTCACATTAAGAACCATATCATAATGAAATGTATAATGAATTCACACAGAAATAGGCATGTAAAATGATATAATGCAATGAGAAGAATGTAAAATCTATAATCTTGTCCAGTGTGAGCATTAAATGCTGCCCAGTGTTAGTATTGATCATGCTAAGTGTTAATGCGTATTTAGCCAAGGGATAGAACCCTGGTGGACCATGAACAAGGCTCTGCCTTCCAATATCAATAAATGCCATTCACTAGATATTGAGGTACTGCTTCTATACTCCACAATCACAGTCACATCCTGCTCTTCTCTGGGATGTGTGTGACTTTTATTTTCAGTCTACGGTGTTTTATGACATGAAACCATAGTGAAATAAGCTCAAAATAATTATTACTGAAGATATAGTCTCCACAATATGAAAGGTGTTGTGAATTATCACATTGACTTATTAATAAAAACCTTAAACCGATAGTGATTTGGGCTGAATTATCCTTGTCTTATTCACACTCATAATCCATGGAAAACATATATTATACTAAGAAATAAAATGGATACAAGGTTAGGAAAACTTGGATCTGTCTATCTCATCTCTTAGCTGTGCAATTTATTCTTGTGCTTTTTGTCTAGTCCATGGATCTGTTTCTACACCAGATCCCATACAAGACACAAACAGTTGCTCAGGCCTCTCTCTTTTTCTAATTTTACCACTCAGACTGGAATACACTGTACTCACCTGGCTTCTTGTCTCCGCAGGTTGGTGGGTTCAACGTGCAGATCCAGAGTCATTAATAAGCCTCAGTGTGGGAGAGTTAGAACAAGGGTGATGTAGAGGTCTGTGACTCTGTGACCTCACCTCCCTCCAGAGCTGCAATTTTCATTTCACCTTCAGTGACAAGGACAGCACTAGGTGTGAGAGACTAGACCATAAACAAAATTTCTAGTTGTTAATTAGCAAAGATATTTTAGAGTTTCTTGTGTATCCAGTGGGATAAGGTGTTAGGGAGAGGCTTGAGTTTTCATGATTCCGGAATGATGACTTGGTCTCCTGTGGAAGGTGCTAGAATCTTAGAGGTCAGATTTCATGGAAAAGTGAGAGAAGTCCCTCTGTCCCTTTGGATTCCACACTTCACTGTCTTCTTCCAACACAAACCAACATTCTTTTCTTTTCTTTTTTTTTGTTTTGGTTTTTCTAGACAGGGTTTCTCTGTGTAGCTTTGGAGCCTAACCTGGAACTCACTGTATAGACCAGGCTGGCCTCGAACTCACATAGATCCGCCTGCCTCTGCTTCCCAAATGCTGGGATTAAAGGCATGTGCCACCAATGCCCGTAACAAACGAACATTCTTAATTATAGAATTTTTTTTAACATTTATTACTTAAAATATCTGAGTGTTTTATACATGCATATGTGTTTTAATCAAGTCTAGAATTGTTTATCTGCTCTTATTTCCTTTCTTACTGACCCACTCCTTATGACATGTGTTCATAAAATCACCTAAATTTTAATTTTCTGTTTTTAATTTTTTGATTTCATTTTGCATTCCAATCACAGTTCTTACCCTCACTCCTCCTCCCAACACCCCTTGCCACCTACCACCCCTGTCACCTGTCCCCAAGCACAGCCCAGTCCACTCCCCCTCATTGCTAAGGGCTCCCGTGTGGAGTCAACATAGTCTGGCACTATATGTTTGGCCAGGACCAGGCCCTCCTCCTACTGTTGTCTTATTGCTCCAGCTAGAACTCTGAGTACTGTATGGAATAGATAAGCCAAGAGTGGACAGCCTAGACCTGTTCCTGATTTTATTGGAATCAACATGAATTTTTCTCCATTTAGTTTCATGTTGGTTGTTGGCTCTATGTATCGGCTTTATTATGTTTAGGTCTGATCCTTCCATCCCAGATATGTCTGAGACCTTTATTATGAAGGTGTATTGGATTATGTTGAAGGCTTCTACAGCATCTAACAAGATAATCGTGTGGTTATTTTTCTTTCATTTTGTTTATACAGTAGATTATATTGACCATTTTGCATATATTGAACCAACCTGGCATCTCTGGGGTTAAACCAGCATGGTCAGGGCGAGTGATATTTTTGATGTCTGCTTGGTTTCAACTTTCCAGTATTTTATTAAATATTTTCATTTTCATGACAAGGATCATGTAAACTACATTTTAAATGTTTATTGCTGCTTGGTATTTGTGGCACATGCCTTTAACCCCAGCACTTGTCAGGCAGAGGCTGGCAGATCTATGTGAGTTCCAGGCCAGCCTGGTCTCCAGAGCAAGTGCCAGAATAGGCTCCAAACCTTGTCTCGAAAAATCAGATAAAGTAAAATAAGATAAAAGTTTGTTGGCCATTTGTATTTCTTGTTTAAAAAATCATTTATTAACTCATTTATATTTGGCAAATTTCTTTCCTTGTTATTTAGTTTCTACAATGCTTAGTAAGTACTGACTATCAGCTCTTTATCTGAAGTAAAGCTGAGAAAGTTGTTCTCAAATTTCAGGGGGCTCTCAAAGTACTCCACTGGTAGAGTGCAGTGTTGAGCAGGAACTTTGTAATTTCATGGAGTGTCATCTGTTGATATATGGCATAATTCCTGTTTATGTGTTCTTTCTGGAATGTTTTACTCTAATCTAAATATTAGAGTATATACCCTCTATTACTCTTTAATTGTTTCAGTTTTCATTTTATTTTACAGTTTTATTTTATGTATTATTTATTTAGTGAGGATCAGTCTAATTATGTACATAATCTTCAACTCCATCAAAGGCCTCAGAATAATAATGAATAAACTCAAAACAGACAGAGACATCTCACTGCCTGGACAGTCACCGGAAGTTCCTCTCTAATGCTAGTGCATCCGTCTTCAGTCAAAGACCACACTGTGTTTTACAGACTTTCAGGGAAGCAAAAATTGAAAACTGTCTGCCTGTATTGGCAGATTGTCTGTGATTTTTCTCTGTCCTGCAGATTGTCTGGCAGGCGCTCCCATGAAGCAGGAACTTTTCAGGACTGTCCTATCAAGTTCTGCAATCACTTTCCTGTGGGTCCTGCAAGTCCAGTTTATACAGCACACTGTCAAACAATCCAGGAAAGAGCAGTTTCTTGCCCAAATGGTACATCTTGCCATGTTGAAGGCAAAATTCATAACGAGTTTCTTCTATGCCCACCTTCCTATCAGAAGTAATTGGTGTTGTCAGGCGCAGTTGTGTCTGAGATGATAAACCCTAAAACATTTTAAGTGCCATATTCTGAAGGTCTTTGAAAGGTTTGAAAACTATACATCTCAAATATATCTCTGTATATCTAGGAAACCTAACTAACCCAACTGTCCTGTGCTATGTTCTCGCCGGCAAGAACCACACAGGACATTCGGATCCTTCTGCAGGAAAGTTTTAATGCATCTTGAGAGAGGAGAGCATAAGCTTACCAGAGCGGAGACCCCGAGCCAAGAATCCCGTCCCCTAATAAAGGCTGGCAGCCCAGCCTGGGACGTGTCACCCTATGAATGGCTTCAGCTCCTCAGGCCATATGAGCCACGGGATAGGCAGAGATCAAGGAAATGGATAATTACCCAGCACCTGTGAAATAATTTACATTCAGTGCCTGCAGGCACCATCATTGTAATGGAGAATGCAGGGACGGCTCCCTACAGATCCCCCCTTTTTTATTAATTAATGATAAGGCTTTATATTTTTAAAAGCAAATAGGTCACCCATATGTTGAGGGATAGAGGCAGAGGTTGTACCTTCCCAATCAAACATTAAGACTGTGTACAAGAGTCGCCATCAGGCTGTTAGCTTGACCCGAAGCGCTCTCGACCTGTCCTCTGCCGTTTTTCTGGGAAAGGGAGACTAGGGCAGGCAACCCTTATGCAGGACAACATGCCTCCCAGAGAAGCCTGCATACTGGGCAACTCTCTGTGCGATGCCTTGCTCAACATCCCTCATGGGCTGCTCAAACCAGACACTCTACCCTGTGCAATGAGCCTAGGCTCCGGCTGTGCAAGAGCTGTCTGGCCAGTGGCCTATTGCTTAAGCATAGTTAGCCAAATATCAGTGGAAGCCCCTTGTTCCAAAGCTACAAGCGCTTGGGCGATAACCACCTTGTCTCTCTTTAGTTTGGGCCCTGAGCCTACAGACCAGCCAGAGAAGCAGCATCAATCCGCAGCAAACGGCTGCATCAAAAAATCCCATCCCCACCCCTTAAGCGATCTATGATGACAATCTCTCCGTCAAGGACAGGAGTTAATCTGGATAATAATAGCGGCTCTCAACTCCCGGGGAGAGGGTGGCGTTCCGACTTTTGAAGGTCCGAAGGGGCTCTTTGTGTGAGTCTTTCCGGGATCCACAGGGGATTCTCTTCATCCTGTGGGAAAACACATATAGCTCCCCTGGATCTTATGAGAATAGGATCCGAGCCTCTCCAAAGACCAGTTAAGATATCTTTCTATTTTACCATTTCCTTTGGCCTTTTAGGTTCTGAGGTTTGGCGCTTGGCCGCAGTATGGCCCCGAGCATCAATGTTTATTAGGCTTTAAAGCCCCAGGCATTCCAGGCCTCCAAGAAGTGTTGAATAACATGCATGGCCTTTTCCCCTATCAAAGACTGGGAAAGCCATCTGTAATTTCCTCCACTCCTCTAATGGTAAAAAGGAGTTGGTACCAAATAATGGGGGTGTTGATGGAAGTACACCCGCTGGATTAACAGGTCTCTTAAATTTACCGGGGTATGACCGGTTATCCCCTATTTTCTCTCCCTCCTTTTTTGTTTCTTTTTTACCTAGCTGAGCTGTTTCCTCTAAAACTTTATCTCTTGAGCTTTTAGAGTCATCAGAGCTATCAAGATTTAAAGCTTTAAACTTATTTACAGAATCATCTAACAAATTACTCACTCCCTTGTCATTAGACATCCCGGGAGGTCCTTTTTCCTTATATTTTATTGTTGGGCGCACCCCATCTCTCACTACATTCGGTTTCTGACATGTAATTCTGGACTTCTTTAAGATTGCTACAACAGTGAGAAAGGTCAAAATGGCTCCTAGTAAAAGCACAGAAGCCTCTACACTAACCTCCCAAAATAGCAACATTCCCAAGCCAAAGTCCAGAAAAGACATACCTCTCCGAATTTACCACCCTGCAGTTCTGAATCCGCCCCGTTAGAGGGGTCTTCGCAGTGCCAGTGATGTTAACAAGTTCCCGGGTTTCGGCACCAGATGTCCCGCGCTATGTTCTCACCGGCAAGAATCACACAGGACATTCGGATCCTTCTGCAGGAAAGCTTTAATGCATCTTGAGAGAGGAGAGCATAAGCTTACCAGAGCGGAGACCCCGAGCCAAGAATCCCGTCCCCTAATAAAGGCTGGCAGCCCAGCCTGGGACGTGTCACCCTATGAATGGCTTCAGCTCCTCAGGCCATATGAGCCACGGGATAGGCAGAGATCAAGGAAATGGATAATTACCCAGCACCTGCGAAATAATTTACATTCAGTGCCTGCAGGCACCATCATTGTAATGGAGAATGCAGGGACGGCACCCTACACCCAACTATAAGTTTTGACTATTATAGGTGACTACAATCTATTTAATGATTCATTACATATTTAAAACCCATATGAACACCATACCTAAATAAGAGAAGAAATATATATATATATTTCTTATTTGCCTCTGCCTCCCTCAGCAAATTTTACTGGGTAAAACACCACAGCTGGCTAGGAAGCTAGGAAACAAGGAGAACCCTAAGAGAGACATACATGGTCCCCTGAGAAGGGGAAAGAGACAAGATCTCCTGAGCAAATTGGAACCATGTGGGAGGGGTGATGGATCCAGGAGAAAGAGAAGGGGAGAAGAGCAGGGGTGAGGAAGACATGAGGGAGCAGGAAGGTTGAGTTGGGAGAAGAATAGAGAAAGAGCAAGATAAGAGATACCATGATAGAGGGAGACACTATTCGTTTAAAGAGAAATCAGGCGCTAGGGAAATGTCTAGAGATCTACAAGGATGACACCAACTACCAATCTAAGCAACAGAGAAGAGACTACCTTAAATGCCCTCCCCTGATAATGAGATTCATGAGTGACTTATATCCCACCCGAGAGCCTTCACCCAACAGCTGATGGAAGTAGAAGCAGACACCCACAGCTAAACACTGAACTGAACTGGAATCCAGGTGTAGACAAGAAGTGATGAGCAAAGGGGTCAAGAACAGGCTGGGTAAATCCAAAGAAAATGCTGACCTGAAAAAGGGGAATGAAATGGGGGGAGTTCTTGTTCTCCAGACTGATAGCTGGGAAACCAGCATGGGATTGATCCAGGCCCCATGAATGTGGGTGTCAGTGAGGAGACCTCAGATATATGGGGCCTCTTGAAGTAGCTCAGTACTTATCCATTGCACAGGAATGGACTTTGGGAGCCCATTTACAGAGAGGGATATCCCCTGAGACTAGATACAAGGGGGCAGGCTTAGGCGCTATGCAAAAGGACATGACAGGCTCTGAAGAAACTACTTATAGAAGACCTCTCCCTCCCTAGTGAGCAGTAATTGTATGGGATGTGTAGGGATTTAGGGGGTTGCATGGGAGGAGGGAGGGAGAGGGAACTGGGATTGACATGTAAAATAATTTTGTTTCTAATTTAACTAAAAAATGGAGAAAAGAAAAGAAAACTTGGCCAGCTCCAAATTCAGTTTATTTCAATTTAGATCTATATACTTCAGAGAGCTAAGATGACGCCATGCAGCATTCCTCATGTTTTCATAATGTTACTACCAATTACATTTTCATGCCCTTATCCACCACAGGATGAAAAAATGGGGGAGTTGAAAAGAGAAACAATAATTATCTTGATATCTTCTTCCATAGCTCATGAATTAATTTGCCTACTATTACCTAACATTATTTTTCCTTGTCTACTTTGGAAACCTGATAGTAAAGTTGCACTCACCTATACCCATATGCAGGCTCACACTTTATAGGAAGAGAACATGTGATTTGTATTCTGAGTTTGTAATACCTGGATTAATCTTATTCATTATAAGGCCATCAATTTTTCTACAATTTTGTGATTTCATGTCTAACAATATTTTAATAGTATACCATTTCATATGTAAGCACAAATTTGATTATAGATTTATATATTCATGGATATAAATGTGGGCTCTATTTGCATGTAACTAGAGCAGCGATAGACATGGATGGGCAGAAATATCTATGGAAATAAATGGCGGTTTCTGGATATATTCCCTTGAGTGTAAAATTTGGGAAATATATCAGCTCTATTTATTGTTTTGTGGACCCTGAACACTGATTTCCATAATGTATATGTCAAATATGTTCCAAACTTTATTAATGAAGTCCACATTCCACTGTTGCCAAACCAGAAAACAACACAAAAAATAATACAGAAATTTACATTCTAATCTCCAAAATGGACAGAGATTCAAAATTTCTCAAAAATATTGGCGAAGAAAAATAAAGATGACATTGAAACCACCATTTATTTGCACTCAATTTCTGCATGAGGTAAAAGGTATGGATAATAGTTTTTCAATACGTGGTCTCATGAGGTGCTCTGTTTGGAGATGGTGAAGACTGTTGGTACCAGCTTCAGAGCAAGCTAATATGATTGCCTCTATAGCAGCTGAAAGTAGGGTATGTAGGAAGTTAAGATTGAAGAAATTTTTTGGTACTGCTGAAGACTAGAACAGTTGTAAATAGACAGGGGACTCCTGAAGCACAACTACCAGGTCAGCCACTGTATTAGTTTTCTTTGCAGATGGATTTTATGACCAATATGATTTCTGTGAAGTAACCAACACTCAGCATGCCCTGGACTAATGAAAGCCAGAAGAAGGGTAGCTTGGTTGAGAACATTTTTGCTAACTTTTTTGTACATCATTTGGACAAAGGGAATCCTTGACGCTGAAAGTTGAAGAGTGAAATCTTCCTCATACAGGGGGAAAGGCTAATGTGGACAGCTAATTCTACCAGCTGACAGAACTCTGACACATGTCATTTGCATTCATATTTACAAGACAAGGGACTCCCTCTTTAACTTTCTGTTCTGACTTGTGAGGGAGACGGGTGAGTAAGGAAGTGGATACTCTATAACTATACCATTTATTTAAGAATAACTGAGTTTATATTCCTCATCAAGACCAAACTGAGTCTTGAAACCATTGAGTAATGATTAATAAGAACAAAGGGTCCAAAACAAGGAAAACATAGAGAACTTAGGTGAGTGATGTTCACCAGCAACCAACTAGGATTAGACAAAAGAGCCACACAGCCTTGTAAGATAGCAGAGACAGTATAAAAAGCCAGAAAGGTAGACACCAGCACCAAGATGTTCTGGGTGGCTTTGGACTCAGGGTAGGTTCTGCTGGAACCATGGGTGCTGCGGATGTGCTGAACCCTCTGTGTGTGTCTGTACAGAACGACGATCATGGAGCCACTAGACCTGGCCATGAGCAAAGACAAGCAGATTTCAGGGCACACCACCAATGCTGCATAGAGTGAGTCATTGATTCCATCCCGCCTTGCAGTAGAGCAGTATCCAAAATCTTGTTTTCTTGTCACATTGTTACTATACCTTTTGATAAGTGGATTCACAAAGAAAATGAAATGTATCAACATGTATGAGACCCAGAGAAGGGAAAGGGTGCAGCCAATGTACTTAGCAGCTTTGACTTTTTGATCCTTACAACAGGATTCCTTCTGACTGATGGTGATGGCCCGGAAGACACTCAAGAGGCAGGTGGTGCCAATGGACACACTGCGGCCAACTCTTTCAATGTACAAAATTAATCTGCATCCAAAATTATTTAAAAACTGCTTCAAACCAAAAGCTGCCATCGTGTGGGGCACTCCTTTAGAGAGAATGATCAGGCTGTTGGATGCCATCAGGTGCACGTGAATCAAATCTGCAGTCTTTAATTTGCAGTGTCCATAGCAGACCAGATAGTAATGAAACACGGAGAAATTTCCAAGAATTCCTACTGTAGTTAGTGATAAGAAAATTATTTTGATGGTCAGAGTCCAGAAAAACATTCTGTTATTGGGCATGATTCTCTTTAAATAATGGACAAAGACATTTCTCTGGTCAAAATGAATGAAAATGTTAATAACCCTAATTCTACAAAGAGGCAAAATTGCCAAACCAGACCAGACTACATAACAAAAATTTCTCCAAGTTTATGATATTATCAATTATAACTTACAATGAAATCGACATTAAGAAGGCTAAAGGCCTGATCATGACTATGTGAATGGCTGATATGCCCTCATCATATCATAGAGTATGTCAAATTGTGGGATATTTTATTTGGCCTGTTAGAAGCAATTTGTACAAGAGGCAATACCAGGAAGCATAGTCCAAGACTGCGACAATAAACTAGCGTTTTCTAACCATGCTGTATATGAAGAGAGTTTCAATGATTTGTACCAAACTAAAAAATTACCAATTCTGATTGTGTATCACATTTACATTAAAATCTGATAAATGAGAAACTTACAATATTATTCATGATATTTCTACTGTTACATATGAAAATTTTATAAAAGGTATATAATGTATTCAAATGATGGTTTAAGTAACAACACGTATCTTATGTTAAGATCTATCTTTTATGCAAGTCATACCACATTGACAGAAACACAGATATGTACATTCTTAGGTTACAATTGTTAAGAGCACTGTGGACATTCAAAGGGATGATAGCTCACAGAAATATGTCAGTTGAAATCATAAGGTTAATGTCACCATCTGAAGAATGATATCTAATGCAGGAATGTTCACTGTCTTTGTGTAAACTATCTTTGTGACATTGTGTCACCAATCAGAATTCTAGATTTTAATTGGGAGAAGATATTGACCCTGGATTAGACAACCCATCAGTGCACTGGGAGAAGACTCTCAAGACAGAATATTCCATTCTATTCCCTCAGGAGAATGTGTCTAAACCTCTTAAGAAGGGTGAGATTCCACTGAAAAAGGAGGGAGAAGCAGTTGTAAATTAGTACAGTCTGAAGCAAGAAGCCTCAGGAATGGTGCGATTACTCCACTCATCATTCAGCCATGTAAGGACAGTCAGCTTGGGTGATTATATTGATATATGAAGGGTTTAAAACAAACTGATGACCTTAGGAACTACCAGATAATAGCAGTTTCCCTTATTTGTGCACTGGAGAAACACTCTAGAGAATGGATATATCAGAAAATTGAAAGTATTCTATTATGTGAGGAAATATAAACTAGAAGGATCACAGGAAACCTTGTGTCACTGTTAGCTTTTAAATTTTAATGTGGGAGTTAGTGTGTGGCAAACCCAGAAAACTAGAATGGGACAATAAGAGGATTAAAAAGATCCTCTATGAGAAGATATTTTAAGCAAATGTTCACTGCCTTGAGCCACTGGTCTGATTAAAGCCTCTGGTTTCTCATAAACAATCATTGCTGGATCCTCACTGGAATTCCTCTTGGGTATTCTTTGGCAGGCCCACAAGTCTTGGAGATACTCTAAGTATCTTTCCTGGGGACAAGTCCCTTCAGAAGCACAAGCATGTGGTTTAGGTGCGGTAGATGGTGGGTTGGACCAACTCCAGGGCTGAATCTGGGTTTGAGTGGTAGCAGGTTATTCTGAGAGACTCTGGCCACCTAGCTCAGTGGGGCAGTATCAAACCCCCTTGCACTTGCCTTCAAGGGTGGTTTACACTTGCCTTGTTAAGGAGTTGGACCATCTTTCTGGAGTGCAGGGATCAGATATAACACACTTTAATAAGTCAGTGATCAACACAGGACAAATGAAAACCCAGCATCCCTGGAAACTGCTACAAGTTCCACCTACCTAGGATCATTACTTGTTGAGAGGCCAGGAACATTCTAGGGAAGTATTGCCTCTTCACCTACCCTGCCACCTATGTGTGGAAGGTAATTAAATTATTGACGACATGGCTCATTGTAAGAGCTGTTGTGGTGCTGGAAACTCCATGGATGACAATGAACAAGAGGAATCTATTCCACTCGCTTGCCAAATATTTGGAAATCCTACTGCATCTGTTGTAGGGAAGTAAGAGCAATGTGAAACAAAGGAAACAGATGGAAGCATCAACTACAGCGTGAAACTACTTTCATGCTTCATCAGTGAGGTCACTAAGAAAAATCTGTTAATGGACATGGACCTTTGTCATTGGAATTGTAGGATTCTGCACAGAAGGTAGAGTGTGATCACACTGGTTACAGGATTCTGCACAGAAGGTAGAGTGTGATCACACTGGTTATAGATTCTGCACAGAAGGTAGAGTGTGATCACACTGGTTAGATCCATGGACATCTTGAATTCTCACTCAAAAACATTCACTTTCAAAGGTTTTATAAAGCGGTAATTGAATAATGGAAAGCACAATTTTGTGAGTTAAATATAGCTGGTGTAAGTGTAAAACAGCAATGACAATTTATGAGTCACTGGCAAGAGCTCAGGTTTTCACCTTCTTCAAACTGGATTTTCTAGGCAATACCAGAATTTTCACGGTAATGGACTAAAGTAAGAATCCCAAGGGCATGGGACTCTATAAATCTGAAAATGGCTTAGAGTCACAGTGAACAGTGCAAAGACTTGTACAAGGAACGTGTTACAGAAACACAGTCACCTGAATCTGTGCTTACAAAACCATGTTGAGATCTGAAATATTCTGCACCCTTCTTGTAGTTTGTGTTCCTCACTTGATTTTAGTTCATATTTTTGGTAATATATGGTAAGCCTTGTGCTGTAAAATGTTTTCATGCGGGATGAATAGAGAGGTGGTTCAGCTAAAGAAAAATGTCCTGGTGCTGCAGTGGATCCCTTTTTGCTACCCAGCACCCATTGGGTGTCTTACATCTGCCTGTCATTCCAATTTCAGGGAGTTTGTCATCACTATTGGCCTCTGAGGGCTCTGAATTCTCACAGTGCTCATATTTACCAGCAGGGAAAACAGTCATGAATGCAAAATAAAGAAAAATATGTAACAAATATGTTTTCACATATGCATAAAAAATTACCTCTTAGGCAAATGTCAAATTCCAGTCCTTCTGAGAGAATTGTTCTCAGAATGGTCTGACCTGACATAAAACTGTTCTATCTCCAACTCTGGTAGCAGAAGTAGAGAATGGACCTGATATATATGATACCACCAAAAATATGAATTGCTAACATTTCAGGGATAAAGATTATACTAGGTATACAGAGGAATTACTAACACAATTAATCTGAACAACATATAAAGGAAACACTAATATGAAATTAATAGCTAATACTACAAGACATATAGTATGCTGCTAAAACATTTCTGGTAAAATTCAGCATTTATTCACCCTTCTTTTTTGTTATGTTACAAAACTGGACATCAGTATCTACCTCCTACTGTCTCAAATCTCACTGTGTAGGTCATGTTGAGCTCAAGTTTACAGAGATCAACCTATTCTTCCAGAAACGTTCTGTGATGAAAGGATTTTAAACACATCTGACATATTTGCTAACTCTTACATTAACAAGTCTATTACAATGAAATGTATAATGAACTTACACCGAGAATAGGATGTAAGATGATGGTGCAATCGGAAGAATGTAAAACCTATAATCTTGTACAGTGTGAGCATTAAATGCTGCCCCGTGTTAGTAGTGTCCATGCTAAGTGTTAAGGCAGGCTTAGCCAAGGGATAGAACCCTGACAGACCATGCACAAGGCTCTGTCTTCCAATATCAATAAAGATATACAGTGAGTGTTGTCAGCTATCAGGTACTGATAAATATTACAGTATGCTGAAACCAGCTGAATTAACTCCATACATTTGACCCTGGATAAAATAGCCTGACACTCATACTGAAACTTTCCTTCCAATTTCCCTTCCCAAGTTCAAGAAGGAGAGGCTTCAAACCAGTCATTGTACCAAATGACACTCACTAGAGATTCATTTACTGCTTCTATAAACAAAACATAAACGTACTGACACATATGAATACTTTTTACTCCAGAATCATAATCACATCCTGCTCTTCTCTGGAATATGTGCAAATTATACTTTCATTCTACTGTTTTCTATGACATGAAACCATAGTAAAATAAACCCAAATACTTATTACTGAAGATATAGTTTACACAACATGTAAACTGATGTAAATTATCACATTGACTTATTATCAACAACTTTAAACAGATAATGAGTTGGGCTGAATTAACATTCTCTTACTCATAGTCATAAACAGTGTGGAAAATATATGATACTAAGAAACAAAATGGATACAAGGTTAAGAATACTTGGATCTGTCTAGCTCATCTCCTAGCTATACAATTTATTCTTGTGCATTTTGTAAAGTCCATGGATCTGTTTCCATACCAGATCCCATTACAAGACATGAACACTTACTCAGGCCTTTCTTCTTTGCTAATTCTACCACTCAGACTGAAATACACAGTACTCACCTGGCTTCTTTCTCCGCAGGTTGGTGGGTTCAATGAGCAGATCCAGAGTCATTAATAAGCGTCAGTGTGGGAGAGTTAGAACAAGGGTGATGTAGAGGTCTGTGACTCTGTGACCTCACCTCCTTCCAGAGCTGCAATTTTCATTTCACACCAGTGACAAGGACAGCACTAGCTGTGGGAGACTAATCATTAAATAAAGATTTCCAGATGTTAATTAGCAAAGATATTTTAGAGTTCCTTGTGTATTTACCCAGTGGCATAAGGTGATAGGGAGAGGCATTGAGTTTTCATGATCCCTGAATGATGGCTGGGTCTCCTGTGGTAGGTGGTAGAATCTTTCACAGATTCGTGTGATAGTGAGAAAATTCCCTCTGCCCCTTTGGATTCCACACTTCAATTACTTCTTCCAACACAAACCAACATACTTCACATTTAGAAGTTTATTTTAACCTTTATTACTTAAAATATCTGAGTGTTTTATATGTGCATATGTATATCAATCAATTCTAGAATTGATTATCTGCTCTCATTTCCTTTTTATTGACCCAATCCACATGACATGTGTTCATAAAATCTCCTAAATTTTAATTTTCTTTTTTAATTTTAATTTTTTATTTCATTTGACATTCTAACCACAGTTCTTCCTTTCACCACTGCTCCCAACACTACCTGCCTCTTCCCAACCCTGTCACCTGCCCCAGCCCAACCCCAGTCCTCTCCCCCTCATTGCTAAGGGCTCCCATGTGGAGACATCCTAGTATGGAACAATTGTTGGGTCAGGACCAGGCCCTCCCCCTATTGTTGTCTTATTGCTCCAGCTAGAACTCTGAGTACTGTGTGGAATAGATAAGCCGAGAGTGGACAGCCTAGACCTGTTCCTGATTTTACTGGAATCAATATGAGTTTCTCCATTTAGTTTCATGTTGTTTGTTGGCTCTGTATATTGGCTTTATTATGTTTAGGTCTTATCACTCCATCCCAGATCTGTCTGAGACCTTTATTATGAAGGTGTATTGGATTATGTTGAAGGCTTCTACAGCATCTAACAAGATAATCGCGTGGTTATTTTTCTTTCATTTTGTTTATATAGTAGATTATATTGACCATTTTCCATACATTGACCCAACCTGGCATCTCTGGGTTTAACCAGCTTGGTCAGGACAAGTGATATTTTTGATGTGTGCTTGGTTTCAACTTTCCAGTATTTTATTAAATATTTTCATTTTCATGACAAGGATCGTGTAAAGTACATTTTAAATGTTTATTGGTGCCAGGTATTGGTGGCACATGTCTTTAACCCCAGCACTTGTCAGGCAGAGGCTGGCAGATCTATGTGAGTTCCAGGCCAGCCTGGTCTCCAGAGCGAGTGTCAGAATCGGCTCCAAAGCAACACAGAGACACCTTGTCTCGAAAAATCAAATAAATATAAAATAAAATAAAAGTTTGTTGGCCATTTTTGTTTCTTGTTTAAAAAAATCATTTCATTAACTCCCTTTATATTTGGCAAATTTCTTTCCTTGTTATTTAGTTTCTACAATGCTTAGTAAATACTGACTATCAGCTCTTTATCTGAAGTAAAGCTGAGAAAGTTGTTCTCAAATTTCAGGGGGCTCTCAAAGCACTCCACTGGTAGAGTGCAGTGTTGAGCAGAAACTTTCTAATTTCATGGAGTGTCATCTGTTGATATATGGCATAATTCCTGTTTTGTGTTCTTTCCGGAATATTCTACTCTAATCTAAATCTTAGAGTATATACCCTCTATTACTCTTTAATAGTTTCAGTTTTCATTTTATTTTACAGTTTTATTTTATGTATTATTTATTTAGTGAGGATCAGTCTAACTATGTACATAATCTTCAACTCCATCAAAGGCCTCAGAATAATAATGAATAAACTCAAAACAGACAGAGACATCTCACTGCCTGGACAGTCACCTGAAGTTTTTCTCTAATGCTAATGCATCCATCTTCAGCCAAAGGCCACATTGTGTTTTACAGACTTTCAGGGAAGCAAAAATTGAAAACTGTCTGCCTGTATTGGCAGATTGTCTGTGATTTTTCTCTGTCCTGCAGATTGTCTGGCAGACACTCCCATGAAGCAAGAACTTTTCGGGACTGTCCCATCAAGTTCTGCAGTCACTTTCCTGTGGGTCCTGCAAGTCCAGTTTATACAGCGCACTGTCAAACAATCCAGGAAAGAGCAGTTTCTTGCCCAAATGGTTCATCTTGCCAAGTTGAAGGCAAAATTCATAAGGAGTTTCTTCCATGCCCACCTTCCTCTCAGAAGTAATTGGTGTTGCCAGGCGCAGTTGTGTCTGTTGTGAAAAACCCTAAAACATTTTAAGTGCCATATTCTGAAGGTCTTTGAAAGGTTTGAAAACTATGCATCTCAAATATATCTCTACATATCTAGGAAACCTAACTAACCCAAATGGAAATTTTGACTATTATAGGTGACTACAATCTATTTAATGATACATTACATTTTTAAAAGCCATATGAACACCATACCTAAATAAGAGAAGAAATATATATATTTCTCATTTGCCTCTGCCTCCCTCAGCAAATTTTACTGGGTAAACCACCACAGATGGCTAGGAAGCTAGGAAACAAGGAGAACCCTAAGAGAGACACACATGGTCCCCTGGGAAGGGGAAAGGGACAAGACATCCTGAGCAAATTGGAACCATGTGAGAGGGATGATGGATCCAGGAGAATGAGAAGGGGAACAGAGCAGGGGTGAGGAAGACATGAAGGAGCAGGAAGGTTGAGTTAGGGGAAGAATAGAGGAGAGCAAGTTAAGAGATACCATGATAGAGGGAGAAACTAAAGTTTAAAGAGAAATCAGGCACTAAGGAAATGTCTGGAGTGCTCCAAGGATGACACCAACTAACAATCTAAGCAACAAAGGAGAGGCTACCTTAAATGCCCTCCCCTATTAATGAGATTGATGACTGACTTATATCCCATCCTAGATCCATCATCCAGCAGCTGATAGAAGTAGAAGCAGACACCCACAGCTAAACACTGAACTGAACTGGAATCCAGTTGTAGAAAAGAAGTGATGAGCAAAGGATTCAAGAAAGGCTGGTTAAATCCAAAGAAAATGTTGACTTGAAAAAGGGGGAGTTCTTGGTCCCCAGACAGATAGCTGGGAAACCAGCATGGGATTGAACCAGGCCCCAGGAATATGGGTGTCAGTGAGGAGGCCTCAGAAATCTATGGGGCCTCTTGTAGTAGCTCAGTACTTATCCATTGCACATTAATGGACTTTGGGAGCCCATTCCACAGAGAGTGATACCCCTGAGAGTAGCCACATGGGGAAGGGCTTAGATGCTATGCAAAAGGATATGACAGACTATGAAGAACCTCCTTATAGAAGGCCTCATCCTCCCTAGTGAGCAGAAAGTATATGGGATGTGTAGGGATTTAGGGGGTTGCATGGGAGAAGGGAGGGAGAGGAAACTGGGATTGACATGTAAAATAATTTTGTTTCTAATTTAACTAAAAAATGGAGAAAAGAAAAGAAAACTTGGCCAGCTCCAAATTCAGTTTATTACAATTTAGATCTATATACTTCAGAGAGCTAAGATGAAGCCATGGAGCATTCTTCATGTTTTCATAATGTTTCTACCAATTACATTTTCATGCCCTTATCCACCACAGCATGAAAATAATGGCTGAGTTGAAAATAGAAAAAATAATTTTCTTGATATATCCTTCCAAAACTCATGAATTAATTTGCCTAATATTACCTAACATTATTTTTCCTTGTCTCGTTTGGAAACCTGATAGTAAAGTTGCACTCACCTATACACATATGGAGAGTCACAACTTATAGGAAGAGAACATGTGATTTGTTTTCTGAGTTTGTAATACTTGGATTAATCTTATTCATTATAAGGCCATCAATTTTTCTACAATTTTGTGATTTCATGTCTAACAATATTTTAATAGTATACCATTTCATATGTAAGCACATTCGATTATAGATTTATATATTCATGGATATAAATGTGGGCTCTATTTGCATGTAACTAGAGCAGCAATAAACATGGATGGGCAGAAATATCTATGGAATAAATGGAGGTTCCTGGATATATTCCCTTGTATGTAAAGTTAGGAAATATATCAGCTCTATTTATTGTTTTGAGGACCCTGAAAACTGATTTCCATAATGTATATGCCAAATATGTTCCAAACTTTATTAATGAAGTCCACATTACACTGCTGCCAAACCAGATAACAACACAAAATTAAAAACAGTAATTTACATTCTAATCTCCATGATGAACATAGATTCAAAATTTCTCAGAAATATTGGTAAAGAAAAATATAAATGACATTGAAACCACCATTTATTTGCGCTCAATTTCTGCATGAGGTAAAAGGTATGGATAATAGTTTTTCAATACGTGGTCTCGGGAGGTGCTCTGTTTGGAGATGGTGAAGACTGTTGGTACC
The DNA here is from genome assembly GCF_003668045.3 of Cricetulus griseus. Lineage (NCBI taxonomy): Eukaryota > Metazoa > Chordata > Mammalia > Rodentia > Cricetidae > Cricetulus > Cricetulus griseus. Next base: position 336,125 of record NW_023276820.1, read on the forward strand.
AGCTTCAGAGCAAGCTAATATGATTGTCTCTATAGCAGCTGAAAGTAGGGTATGTAGGAAGTTAAGATTGAAGAAATTTTCTGGTACTGCTGAAGACTAGAACAGTTGGAAATAGACAGGGGACTCCTGAAGCACAACTTCCAGGCCAGCCACTGTATTAGTTTTCTTTGCAGATGGATTTTATGACCAATATGATTTCTGTGAAGTAACCAACACTCAGCATGCCTTGGACAAATGAAAGCCAGAAGAAGGAAAGCTTGATGGAGAACATTTTTGCTAACTCTTTGTACATCATTTTGACAAAGGGAAGCCTTGATGCTGAAAGTTGAAGAGTGAAATCTTCCTCATACATTGGGAAAGGCTAATGTGGACAGCTAATTCAACCAGCTGACAAAACTCTGAGTCATATAATTTGCATTAGTAGTAGACAACAGGGTACTACCTACTTAACATTCAGTTCTGACTTTGTGAGGGAGATGGGTGAAAAACAAGTGGATACCACAGAAACTCTATCATTTATTTAAGAATAATTGAGTTTCTATTCCTCATCCAGACCAAACTGAGTCTTGAAACCATGGAGTAATGATTAATAAGAACAAAGGGTCCAAAACAAGGAAAACACAGAGAAGTGACACGATTGGTGTTCACCAGCCACCAACTAGGATTATACAAAAGAGCCAAACAGCCTTGTAAGATAGCAGAGACAGTATAAAAAGCCAGAAAGGTAGACACCAGTGCCAGGATGTTCTGGGTGGCTTTGGACTCAGGGGAGGTCCTGCTGGAACCATGGGTGCTGCGGATGTGCTGAACCCTCTGCTTGTGTCTGTACAGAATGACAATCATCGAGCCACTAGACCAGGCCATTAGCAATGAAAAGCAGATTTCAGGGAACACCACCAATGCTGCATAGAGTT
>NW_023276820.1:337538-443206 GCF_003668045.3 Cricetulus griseus
ATGATGGAGTTGAAGATTATGTACATAATTAGACTGATCCTCACTAAATAAATAATACATAAAATAAAACTGTAAAATAAAATGAAAACTGAAACAATTAAAGAGTAATAGAGGGTATATACTCTAAGAATTAGATTAGAGTAGAACATTCCGGAAAGAACACATAAACAGGAATTATGCCATATATCAACAGATGACACTCCATGAAATTACAAAATTCCTGCTCAGCACAGCATTCTACCAATAGAGTGCTCAGAGAGCCCCCTGAAATTTGAGAACAACTTTCTCAGCTTTACTTCAGATAAAGAGTTGATAGTATTTACTAAGCATTGTAGAAACTAAATAACAAGGAAAGAAATTTGCCAAATATAAATGAGTTAATAAATGATTTTTTAAACAAGAAATACAAATGGCGAACAAACTTTTATCTTATTTTACTTTATCTGATTTTTCGAGACAAGGTTTGGAGCCTATTCTGGCACTTGCTCTGGAGACCAGGCTGGCCTGGAACTCACATAGATCTGCCAGCCTCTGCCTGACAAGTGCTGGGGTTAAAGGCATCGGCCACCAATACCAAGCAGCAATAAACATTTAAAATGTACTTTACATGATCCTTGTCGTGAAAATGAAAATATTTAATAAAATACTGGAAAGTTGAAACCAAGCAGACATCAAAAATATCACTCGCCCTGACCAAGCTGGTTTAACCCCAGATATGCCAGGTTGGTTCAATATATGCAAAATGGTCAATATAATCTACTGTATAAACAAAATGAAAGAAAAATAACCACACGATTATCTTGTTAGATGCTGTAGAAGCCTTCAACATAATCCAATACACCTTCATAATAAAGGTCTCAGACAGATCTGGGATGGAAGGATCAGACCTAAACATAATAAAGCCGATACATAGAGCCAACAACCAACATGAAACTAAATGGAGAAAAATTCATATTGATTCCAATAAAATCAGGAACAGGTCTAGGCTGTCCACTCTTGGCTTATCTATTCCATACAGTACTCAGAGTTCTAGCTGGAGCAATAAGACAACAGTAGGAGGAGGGCCTGGTCCTGGCCAAACATATAGTGCCAGACTATGTTGACTCCACACGGGAGCCCTTAGCAATGAGGGGGAGTGGACTGGGCTGTGCTTGGGGACAGGTGACAGGGGTGGTAGGTGGCAAGGGGTGTTGGGAGGAGGAGTGAGGGTAAGAACTGTGATTGGAATGCAAAATGAAATCAAAAAATTAAAAACAGAAAATTAAAATTTAGGTGATTTTATGAACACATGTCATAAGGAGTGGGTCAGTAAGAAAGGAAATAAGAGCAGATAAACAATTCTAGACTTGATTAAAACACATATTATGTATAAAACACTCAGATATTTTAAGTAATAAATGTTAAAAAAAAATTCTATAATTAAGAATGTTGGTTTGTTATGGGCATTGGTGGCACATGCCTTTAATCCCAGCACTTGGGAGGCAGAGGCAGGCGGATCTCTGTGAGTTCGAGGCCAGCCTGGTCTACAGAGTGAGTTCCAGGTTAGGCTCCAAAGCTACACAGAGAAACCCTGTCTCGAAAAACCAAAAAAAAAAAAAGAAAAGAAAAGAATGTTGGTTTGTGTTGGAAGAAGACAGTGAAGTGTGGAATCCAAAGGGGCAGAGGGACTTCTCTCATTTTTCCACGAAATCTGACCTCTAAGATTCTAGCACCTTCCACAGGAGACCAAGTCATCATTCCGGAATCATGAAAACTCAAGCCTCTCCCTAACACCTTATCCCACTGGATACACAAGGAACTCTAAAATATCTTTGCTAATTAACAACTAGAAATTTTGTTTATGGTCTAGTCTCTCACACCTAGTGCTGTCCTTGTCACTGAAGGTGAAATGAAAATTGCAGCTCTGGAGGGAGGTGAGGTCACAGAGTCACAGACCTCTACATCACCCTTGTTCTAACTCTCCCACACTGAGGCTTATTAATGACTCTGGATCTGCACGTTGAACCCACCAACCTGTGGAGACAAGAAGCCAGGTGAGTACAGTGTATTCCAGTCTGAGTGGTAAAATTAGAAAAAGAGAGAGGCCTGAGCAACTGTTTGTGTCTTGTATGGGATCTGGTGTAGAAACAGATCCATGGACTAGACAAAAAGCACAAGAATAAATTGCACAGCTAAGAGATGAGATAGACAGATCCAAGTTTTCCTAACCTTGTATCCATTTTATTTCTTAGTATAATATATGTTTTCCATGGATTATGAGTGTGAGTAAGACAAGGATAATTCAGCCCAAATCACTATCGGTTTAAGGTTTTTATTAATAAGTCAATGTGATAATTCACAACACCTTTCATATTGTGGAGACTATATCTTCAGTAATAATTATTTTGAGCTTATTTCACTATGGTTTCATGTCATAGAACACCGTAGACTGAAAATAAAAGTCACACACATCCCAGAGAAGAGCAGGCTGTGACTGTGATTGTGGAGTATAGAAGCAGTACCTCAATATCTAGTGAATGGCATTTATTGACATTGGAAGGCAGAGCCTTGTTCATGGTCCACCAGGGTTCTATCCCTTGGCTAAATACGCATTAACAATTAGCATGATCAATACTAACACTGGGCGGCATTTAATGCTCACACTGGACAAGATTATAGATTTTACATTCTTCTCATTGCATTATATCATTTTACATGCCTATTTCTGTGTGAATTCATTATACATTTCATTATGATATGGTTCTTAATGTGAGAATTAGCAAATATGACAGATGTGTTTTAAAAATCCTTTAATCACAGAACTTTTCTGGAAGAGAAGGCACATCTCTGTAAACTTGAGTTCAACATGGTCTATAGAGTGAGTATTGAGACAGTCAGAGATAGATATTGGTGTCCAGTTTTGTAAAACAATAATATCAGGAGGCAGAGGCAGTCGGAGTTTGAGTACAGCCTGGTCTCCAGAGTGACTGCCAGGATAGGCTCCATAGTTACATGGAGAAATCCTGTCTCAAAAAACCAAAAAAAAGAAAAGAAAAGAAAAAATAGTAAAGAAGAGTGTATAAATGCTGAATTTTTAAAAGAAATATTTTAGCAACTTAGTATGTATCACATGGTATTGGCTATTAATCACATATTAGTGTTTCCTTATATAAGTTGAACTGATTTAATGGTGTTAGTAATTCCTCTGTGTACCTAGCATATTCTTCATCCCCCAAATGTTAGCAATTCATATTTTTGGTGGCATCAAATATATCAGATTCATTCTGTAATTCTGAAACCAAACTGAAAGAAGAAATATTTTTTATGTCAGGTCAGAACATACTGAAAACAATGCCTCCAGATGCACTGGAATTTGAATTTACCTAAGAGATAATCCATCATGTAAATGTTAAAACTTACTTGTTACATATATATCATTACGTTTTGTTAATGTCTGTTTTCCCTGCATGTAAATATGAGCACTGTGAGAATTCAGTGCTTTCAGAGGCCAATAGATGATGACGAAAGCCCCTGAAACTGGAATTGCAGGCAGATGCAAGGCATCTGTTCCGGGGAACAAAATGGGATCACCTGCAGCACCAGCACATTTTTCCTCAGCACTGAGCGTCCTCTCTATTCACCACAAAAGAAAACTTTTTACTGCACAAGGCATACAATAGGATACCAAAAACATGAGCAGAAATCTAGTGAGGAACACAAACTACAAAGAAGGGTGTAGTATGCTGCAGATCTCCCATCATGGTTTTATAAGCACAGACTGAGATGACTGTGTTTCTGTAACACTTTCCTTGTAAAATTCTTTGCACTGTTCACTGTGACTCTAAGCAAATTTTGCTTTAAAGAGTCCCATGCCCTTGTGATTCTTACTTTAGTCCATTACACTGGAAATAATGGTATTGTCTAGATCCTACAGGTTTAAGAAGGTGAAAAACTGAGCTCATGGCAGTGACTCATAAATTGTCATTGCTGTTTTAGACTTACACCAGCCATATTTAAATCACAAAATTGTGCTTTCCATTATTCACTTACCACTTTATAGAATTTTAAAGTGAATGTTTTCATTTGAGAATGCAAGATGTCCATGGATCTAACCAGTGTGATCACACTCTACCTTCTGTGCAGAATCTATAACCAGTGTGATCACACTCTACATTAGTGCAGAATCCTACAATTGTAAAGGCAAAGGTCCATGTCCATTATCAGATTTTTCTTAGTGACCTCACTGATGAAGCATGAAAGTAGTTTCAGGCTGAAGTTGATGCTGGTACTGTTCTTCTGTTTAACATTGCTCTTACTTCCCTACAACAGATGCAGTAGGATCCCAAATACTTGGCAAGCAAGTGGAAAAATTCCTCTTGTTCATTGTCATTCAAGGAGTCTCCAACACCACAACAACTCTTACAATGAACCATCTTGTCATTAATTTAATTTCCTTCCACATATATGTGTCAGGGTAGGTGAACTGGCATGAATTTCCTAGCATGTTCCTGGCCTCTCAGCAAGGTAATGATGCAGGGTAGGTGGAACTTTTAACACTTTCCAGAGATACTGGGTTTTCATTTGTCTCCTGTTGAACACTGACTATCTTAAAAAGTGTTGTAGCTGATCCCTGCAATCCAGAAAATTGGACCAACCCCTTAACAAGCCAAGTGTAAACCAAACTTGAAGGCAGGGTCAAAGGGAATTGATACTGCCACACCTGAGGTAGGTGGCTAGATTCACTCAGAATAACCTGCTACCACTCAAAACCAGATTCAGTCCTTGAGTTGGTCCAACCCAACATCTACGGCATCTAGAACCTCATGCTTGAGCTTCTGAAGGGACTTGCCCTCTGGAAGAATACTTAGAGTATCTCCAAAACTTGTGGGCCTGCCACAGAATACCCCAGAGGAATTCCAGTGAGGCTCCAGCGATGATGGTTTACCAGAAACCAGAGGCTTTAACCAGACCAGTGGCTCAAGACAATGAACATTTGCTTAAAATATCTTCTCATAGAGGATCTTTTTAATCCTCTCATGGGTCCCATTCTAGTTTTCTGGGCTTGCCACACACTAACTCCCATATTAAAATTAAAAAGCTAAGAAACAACAACGACACAAGGTTTACTGTGAGCCTTCTCAGCTTGTATTTCCTCACAGAATAGAATACTTTCAATTTTCTGATATATCCATTCTCTAGGGTGTTTCTCCAGTGCACAAATAAGGGAAACTGCTATTATCTGGTACTTCCCAAGGTCACCAGTTTGTTTTAAATTCTTCATATTCCAACATAATTACACAAGCAGACTGTCATTACATGGCCAAATAGTGAGTGGAGCAATCGCACCCTTCCTGAGGCTTCTTGGTTCAGCCTGGTACTAATTCACACCTGCTTCTCCCTACATTTTCAGTGGAATCTCACCCTTATTAAGAGGGTTTAAACACATTCTCCTGAGGAAATAGAATAGAATATTGTGTCTTGAGATTCTTCTCCCAGTGCACTGATGGACTGTCTAATCCAGGGCCACATCCATCTCCCATTTACAAGTTAGAATTCTGATTGGTGACACATTATCCCAAACATAGTTTCAACAGAGAAAGTGAACATTCCTGCATTAGATATCATTCTTCAGATGGTGACATTAACCTTACGATTTCAGCTGACATATTTCTGTGGGCTATCATCCCATTGAATATCCAAAGTGCTTTAACAGCTGTAACCTAATTATGTACATATCTGTGTTTCTGTCTGTAATGTGACTTGCATAAAAGATAGATCTTAACATAAGATACATGCTGTTACTTAAACCATCATTTGAATGCATTTTATGCCTTTTATACAATTTTCATATGTAACTGTAGAAATATCATAAATAGTATAAGTTTTTCATTTATCAGATTTTAATGTAAATGAGATATACAATAAGAATTGGTAATTTTTTAGTTTGGTACAAATCACTGAAATTTTCTTCATATACAGCATGGTTAGAAACTGCTAGTTTATCATCGCAGTCTTGGACTATGCTTCCTGGTATTGCCTCTTGTACCAATTGCTTCCAACAGGCCAAATAAAATATCCCAAAATTTGACACACTCTATGATCTGATGAAGGCATATCAGCCATTTACATAGTCATGATAAGGCCTTTAGCCTTCTTAATGTCCATTTCATTGTAAGTTATAATTGAAACTATCATAAACTTGGAGAAATTTTTGTTATGTAGTCTAGAGTGGTTTGGCGATTTTGCCTCTCTGTAGACTTTGGGTTATTAACATTTTCATTCATTTTGACCAGAGAAATATCTTTGTCCATTATTTAAAGAGAATCATGCCCAATAACAGAATGTATTTCTGGACTCTGATCATCAAAATAATTTTCTTATCACTAACTACAGTAGGAATTCTTGGAAATTTCTCCGTGTTTCACTACTATCTGGTCTGCTATGGACACTGCAAATTAAAGACTGTAGATTTGATTCATGTGCACCTGATGGCATCCAACACCCTGATCATTCTCTCTAAAGGAGTGCCCAACACTATGGTATATTTTGGTTTGAAACACATTTTAAATGATATTCAATGCAGATTACTTTTGTACATTGAAAGAATTGGCCTCAGTGTGTCCATTGGCTCCACCTGCCTCTTGAGTGTCTTCCAGGCCATCACCATCAGTCAGAAGGAAACCTGTTGTAAGGATCAAAAATTCAAAGATGCTAAGTACATTGGCTGCTCCATTTCCCTTCTCTGGGTCTTGTACATATTGATACATTTCATTTTCTTTTTGAATTCACTTATCAAAAGGTCTAGTAACAATGTGACAGGAAAACAAGATTTTGGACACTGCTCTATTGCAGGACGGGATGGAATCAATGAATCACTCTATGCAGCATTGGTGGTGTGCCCTGAAATCTGCTTTTCATTGCTCATGGTCTGGTCTAGTGGCTCTATGATTGTCATTCTGTATAGACACAAGCAGAGGGTTCAGCACATCCATAGCACCCATGGTTCCAGCAGAATCTCCCCTGAGTCCAGAGCCACCCAGAACATCCTGGCACTGGTGTCTACCTTTCTGGCATTTTATACTGTCTCTGCTATCTTACAAGGCTGTGTGGCTCTTTTGTCTAATCCTAGTTGGTGGCTGGTGAACATCAATCACATCACTTCAATGTGTTTTCCTTGTTTTGGATCCTTTATTCTTATTAATCATTACTCCATGGTTTCAAGACTCAGTTTGGTCTGGATGAGGAATATAAACTCACTCATTCTTAAATAAATGGTATAGTTCCTGTGGTATCCACTTGTTTAGTCACCCATCTCCCTCACAAAGTCAGAACAGAATGTGAAGTAGGTAGTGCCCTGTCCTTTTACTATTAATGCAAATGTTACGTCTCAGAGTTTTGTCAGCTGGTTGACTTAGCTGTCCACATTAGCCTTTCCCAATGTATGAGGAAGATTTCACTCTTCAACTTTCAGCATCAAGGGTTCCCTTTGTCCAGCAGATGTACAAAAGAGCAAGCAAAAATGTTCTCAATCAAGATAAACTTTTCGGGCTTTCATTTGTCCAGGGCATGCTGAGTGTTGGTTACTTCACATAAATCATATTGGTCAAAATATCCATCAGAAAAGAAAGCTAATACAGTGGCTGGCCAGGAAGTTGTGCTTCAGGAGTCCCCTGTTTATTTACAACTGTTCTAGTCTTCAACAGTACCAGAAAATTTCTTCAATCTTAAATTCCTACATACCCTACTTTCAGATGCTATAGAGGCAATCATATTACCTTGCTCTAAGCTGGTACCAGCAGTCTTCAACATCTCCAAACAGAGCACATCGCGAGAACACTTATAGAAAAACTATTATGCATATCTTTTACCTCATGCAGAAATTGAGTGCAAATAAATGGTGGTTTCAATGTCATCTATATTTTTCTTTGCCAATATTTTTGAGAAATTTTGAATCTATGTTCATCATGGAGATTAGAATGTAAATTACTGTTTTTAATTTTGTTTTGTTATCTGGTTTGGCAGCAGTGTAATGTGGATTTCATTAATAAAGTTTGGAACATATTTGGCATATACATTATGGAAATCAGTTTTCAGGGATCTCAAAGCAATAAATAGAGCTTATATATTTCCTAACTTTTACACTCAAGGGAATATATTCAGAAACCTCCATTTATTTCCATAGGTATTTCTGCCCATCCATGTTATTGCTACTCTAGTTACATACAAAATGAGCCCACATTTATATCCATGAATATAGAAATCTATAATAGAATTTGTGCTTACATATGAAATTGTATACTATTAAAATATTGTTAGACATGAAATCACAAAATTGTAGAATAATTGATGATCTTATAATGAATAAGATTAAACCAGGTATTACAAACTCAGAAAACAAATCACATGTTCTCTTCGTATATGGTATGAACCTACATATGTGTGTAGGTGAGTGTAACTTTACTATCAGGTTTCCAAATGAGACAAGGAAAAATAATGTTAGGTAATAGTAGGCAAATTAATTCATGATCTATGGAAGAAGATATCAAGATAATTATTTTTTCTATTTTTAACTCATCCATTTTTTCATCCTGTGGTAGATAAGGGCACGAAATGTAATTGGTAGAAACATTATGAAAACATGAAGAATGCTCCATGACTTCATCTTAGCTCTCTGAAGTATATAGAACTAAATTGAAATAAACTGAATTTGGAGCTGGCCAAGTTTTCTTTTCTTTTCTCAATTTTTTAGTTCAATTAGAAACAAAATTATTTTATATGTCAATCCCAGTTCCCTCTCCCTCCCTCCTCCCATGGAACCCACTAAATCCCTACCCATCCCATACACTTTCTGCTCACTAGGGAGGGTGAGGCCTTCTATAAGGAGGTTCTTCAGAGTCTGTCACATCATTTTGCATAGTGCCTAAGCCTGCCCCCTTGTATCTAGTCTCGGGGATATCCCTCTCTGTGGAATGGCCTCCCAAAGTCCATTCCTGTGCAATGGATAAGTACTGATCTACTACAAGAGGCCTCATAGATTTCTGAGGCCTCCTCACTGATACCACATTCATGGGGCCTGGATCAATCCAATGCTGGTTTCCCAGCTATTAGTCTGGGGACCAAGAACTCCCCCCTTTTCATTCCCTTTTTTCAGGTCAGCATTTTCTTTGGATTTAACCAACCTGTTCTTGACCCCTTTGCTCATCACTTCTTGTCTACAACTGGATTCCAGTTCAGTTCATTATTTAGCTGTGGGTGTCTACTTCTACTTCCATCAGCTGCTTGATGAAGGCTCTAGGATGGGATATAAGTCACTCATGAATCTCATTATCAGGGGAGGACATTTAAGGTTGCCTCTCCTCTGTTGCTTAGATTGTTAGTTGGTGTCATCCTTGTGGATCTCTAGACATTTCCCTAGCACCTGATTTCTCTTTAAACCTATAGTGTCTCCTCTATCATGGTATCTCTTATATTGCTCTTTCTCTATTCTTCATCCAACTCAACCTTCCTGCTCCCTCATGTCTTCTTCACCCCTGCTCTTCTCCCCTTCTCTTTCTCCTGGATCCATCATCCCTCCCACATGGTTCAATTTGCTCTGGAGATCTGGTCCCTTTCCCCTTCTCAGGGGACCATGTATGTCTCTCTTAGGGTCCTCCTTGTTTCCTAGCTTCCTAGCCAGCTGTGGTGGTTTATCCAGTAAAATTTGCTGAAGGAAGCAGAGGCAAATAAGAAATATATATATATATATATCTTCTCTTATTTATGTATGGTATTCATATGGGTTTTAAAAATGTTATGTATCATTAAATAGATTGTAGTCACCTATAATACTCAAAACTTATAGTTGGGTTAGTTGGGTTTCCTAGATATACAGAGATATATTTGAGATGTATAGTTGTCAAACCTTTCAAAGACCGTCAGAATATGGCACTTAAAATGTTTTAGGGTTTTTCATGACAGACACAACTGCGCCTGGCAACACCAATTACTTCTGAGAGGAAGTGGGCATGGAAGAAAGTCGTTATGAATTTTGCCTTCAACATGGCAAGATGAGCCATTTGGGCAAGAAACTGCTCTTGCCTGGATTGTTTGACAGTGTGCTATATGAACTGGACTTGCAGGACCCACAGGAAAGTGACTGCAGAACTTGATGGGACAACCTGAAAAGTTCCTGCTTCATGGGAGCGCCTGCCAGACAATCTGCAGGACAGAGAAAAATCACAGACAATCTGCCAATACAGGCAGACAGTTTTCAATTTCCAGCTTCACTGAAAGTCTGCAAAACACAAATGGCCTTTGCCTGAAGATGGATGCACTAGCATTAGAGAGGAACTTCCGGTGACTGTCCAGGCAGTGAGATGTCTCTGTCAGTTTTGAGTTTATTCATTATTATTCTGATGCGTTTGATGGAGTTGAAGATTATGTACATAATTAGACTGATCCTCATTAAATAAATAATACATAAAATAAAACTGTAAAATAAAATGAAAACTGAAACAATTAAAGAGTAATAGAGGGCATATACTCTAAGATTTAGATTAGAGTAGAACATTCCGGAAAGAACACAAAAACAGGAATTATGCTATATATCAACAGATGACACTCCATGAAAGTAGTTTCTGCTCAGACAGCATTCTACCAGTAGAGTGCTCAGAGAGCCCCTTAAATTTGAAAACAACTTTCTCAGCTTTACTTCAGATAAAGAGCTGATAGTCAGTATTTACTAAGCATTGTAGAAACTAAATAACAAGGAAAGAAATTTGCCAAATATAAATGAGTTAATGAAATAATTTTTTTAAACAAGAAATAAAAAAGCCAACAAATTTTTATTTTATTTTATATTTATTTGATTTTTCGAGACAAGGTTTCTCTGGGTACTTTAGAGCCTATTCTGACACTTGCTCTGGAGATCAGGCTGGCCTGGAACTCACATAGATCTGCCAGCCTCTGCCTGACAAGTGCTGGGGTTAAAGGCATGTGCCACCAATCCCTGGCACCAATAAACATTTAAAATGTACTTTACATGATCCTTGTCATGAAAATGAAAATATTCAATAAAATACTGGAAAGTTGAAACCAAGCACACATCAAAAATATCACTCGCCCCGACCAAGCTGGTTTAACCCCAGAGATGCCAGTTTGGTTCAATGTATGGAAAATGGTCAATGTAATCTACTATATAAACAAACTGAAAGAAAAATAACCACACGATTATCTTGTTAGATGCTGTAGAAGCCTTCAACATAATCCAATACACCTTCATAATAAAGGTCTCAGACAGATCTGGGATGGAGGGATCAGACCTAAACATAATAAAGCCAATATATAGAGCCAACAACCAACATGAAACTAAATGGAGAAAAACTCATGTTGATTCCAATATAATCAGGAACAGGTCTAGGCTGTCCACTCTCGGCTTATCTATTCCATACAATAATAGAGTTCTAGCTGGAGCAATAAGACAACAGTAGGAGGAGGGCCTGGTCCTGGCCGCCCATATGTTGGCCAGACTATGTTGACTCCACACGGGAGCCCTTAGCAATGAGGGGGAGTGGACTGGGCTGTGCTTGGGGACAGGTGACAGGAGTGGGAGGAGGCAAGTGGTGTTAAGAGGAGGGTTGAGATGGAGAACTCTGATTGGAATGTAAAATGAAATCAAAAAATAAAAATAAAAAACAGAAAATTAAAATTTAGGTTATTTTATGAACACATGTCATAAGGAGTGGGTCAATAAGAAAGGAAATGAGAGCAGATAATCAATTCCAGGCTTGATTAAAACACATATGCATGTATAAAACACTCAGATATTTTAAGTAATAAATGTTAAAAAAATTCTATAATTCAGAATGTTGGTTTGTGCCGGGCATTGGTGGCACATGCCTTTAATCCCAGCACTCGGGAAGCAGAGGCAGGCGATCTCTGTGAGTTCGAGGCCAGCCTGCTCTCCAGAACAAGTGCCAGAATAGGCTCCAAAGCTACAAAGAGAAACACTGTCTCCAAAAATAAAAAAAAAGAATGTTGCTTTGTGTTGGAATAAGTCAGTGAAGTGTGGAATCCAAAAGGGCAGAGGGACTTCTCTCACTTTCAGAGGAATCTGACCTCTAAGATTCTATCACCTTCCACAGGAGACCCAGTCACCATTCAGGGATCATGAAAACTCAACGCCTCTCCCTAACACCTTATGCCAAGGATACACAAGGAACTCTAAAATATCTTTGCTAATTAACAACTAAAAACTTTATTTATTGTCTAGCCTCTCACACCTGGTGCTGTCCTTGTCACTGAAGGTGAAATGAAAATTGCAGTTCTGGAGGGAGGTGAGGTCACAGAGTCACAGAACTCTACATCACCCTTGTTCTAACTCTCCCACACTGAGGCTTATTAATGACTCTGGATCTGCACATTGAACCCACCAACCTGCGGAGACAAGAAGCCAGGTGAGTACTGAGTATTTCAGTCTGGGAGGTAAAATTAGAAAAAGAGAGGCCTGAGCAACTGTTTGTGTCTTGTATGGGTTCTTGTGTAGAAACAAATAGATGGACTAGACAAAATGCACAAGAATAAATGGCACAGCTAAGAGATGAGCTAGACAAACCCAAGTTTTCCTACCTTGTATCCATTTTATTTCTTAGTATAATATATGTTTTCCATGGATTGTGAGTGTGAGTAAGACAAGGATAATTCAGCTCAAATCACTATCGGTTTAAGGTTTTATTAAAAAGTCAATGTGATAATTCACAACACCTTTCATATTGTGTAGACTATATCTTCATTCTTAATTATTTTGAGCTTATTTCACTATGGTTTCATGTCATAGAAAACAGTAGACTGAAAATATAAGTCACACACATCCCAGAGAAGAGCAGGCTGTGACTGTGATTGTGGAGTATAGAAGCAGTACCTGAATATCTAGTGAATGGCATTTATTGATATTGGAAGGCAGAGCCTTGTTCATGATTGACCAGGGTTCTATCCCTTGGCTAAATATGCTTTAACACTTAGCATGATCAATACTAACACTGGGCGGCATTTAATGCTCACAGCGGACAAGTGTAGAGATTTTACATTCTTCTCATTGCATATCATTTTACATGCCTATTTCTGTGTGAATTCATTATACATTTCATTCCCATGTGGTTCTTAATGTAAGAATTAGCAAATATGACAGATGTGTTTTAAAAATCCTTTAATCACAGAACTTTTCTGGAAGAGAAGGCATATCTCGGTAAACTTGAATTCAACATGGTCTATGTAGTGAGTATTGAGACAGTCAGAGGTAGATACTGGTGTCCAGTTGTGTAAAACCATAATATCAGGAGGCAAAGGCAGTCAGGTCTCTGTGAGTTTGAGTGCAGCCTGGTCTCCAGAGTGACTGTCACGATAGGCTCCATAGCTACACGGAAAAATCCTATCTCAAAAAACAAAACAAAAAAAGAAAAAACAGAAAAATAGTAAAGAAGAGTGCATAAATGCTGAATTTTAAAAGAAATATTTTAGCAACTTAGTATACATCACATGGTATTAGCTATTAATCACATATTAGTGTTTCCTTTTATAAGTTGAACAGATTTAATGGTGTTAGTAATTCCTCTGTGTACCTAGCATATTCTTCATCCCCGAAATGTTAGCAATTCATATTTTTGGTGGCATTATATATATATATATATATATACAGATCCATTCTGTAATTCTGAAACCAAACTGAAAGAAGAAATATTTTTTTATGTCAGGTCAGACCATACTGAAAACAATGCATCCAGATGCACTGGTATTTTAATTTACCTAAGAGATAATCCATCATTTAAATGTTAAAACTTACTTGTTTCATATATTTCTTTACTTTGTGTTAATGTCTGTTTTCCCTGCATGTAAATATGAGCACTGTGAGAATTCAGTGCTTTCAGAGGCCAATAGATGATGACGAATGCCCCTGAAACTGGAATTGCAGGCAGATATAAGGCACCCTATGGGTTCTGGGGAACAAAATGGGATCCCCTGCAGCACCAGCACATTTTTTCTCAGCACTGAGCGTCCTCTCTATTCACCACAAAAGAAAACTTCTTACTGCACAAGGCATAAAATAGATTACCAAAAACATGAGCAGAAATCAAGTGAGGAACACAAACTACAAAGAAGGGTGTAGTATGCTGCAGATCTCCCATCATGGTTTTATAAGCATAGACTGAGGTGACTGTGTTTCTGTAACACTTTCCTTGTACAATTCTTTGCACTGTTCACTGAGACTCTAACCAAATTTTGCTTTAAAGAGTCCCATGCCCTTGTATTCTTGCTTTAGTCCATTACACTGGAAATACTGGTATTGACTAGACCCTACAGGTTTAAGAAGGTGAAAACCTGAGCTCATGGCAGTGACTCATAAATTGTCATGGCTGTTTTACACTTACACCAGCCATATTTAAATCACAAAATTGGAATTTCCATTATTCACTTACCACTTTATAGAATTTTAGGAAGTGAATGTTTTCATGTGAGAATGCAAGATGTCCATGGATCTAAGCAGTGTGATCACACTCTACCTTCTGTGCAGAATCCTGTAACCAGTGTGAACACACTCTAACTTCTGTGCAGAATCCTACAATTCTAAAGACAAAGGTCCATGTCCATTATCAGATTTTTCTTAGTGACCTCACTGATGAAACATGAAAGTAGTTTCATACTGTAGTTAATGCTGCTACCTGTTTCCTTTGTTTCACATTGCTCTTACTTCCCTACAACGGATGCAGTAGGATCCCAAATACTTGGCAAGGGAGTAGAATAAATTCCTCTTCTTCATTGTCATTCAAGGATTCTCCAACACCACAACAGCTCTTACAATGAACAATCTTATCAATATGTAATTTCCTTCTACACATATGTGTCAGGGTAGGTGAACTGGCATGAATTTCCTAGAATGTTCCTGGCCTCTCAACAAGGTAATGATCCTAGGTAGGTGGAACTTTAACACTTTCCAGAGACAGTGAGTTTTCATTTGTCTCCTGTTGAACACTGACAATCTTAAAAAGTGTTGTAGCTGATCGCTGCACTCCAGAAAGATGGTCCAACCCCTTAACAAGCCAAGTGTAAACCAATCTTGAAGGCAAGTGCAAGGGGAGTTGATACTGCCGCACCTGAGGTAGGTGGCTAGATTCACTCAGAAAAACCTGCTACCACTCAAACCCAGATTCAGTCCTTGAGTTGGTCCAACCCAACATCTACGGCATCTAGAACCTCATGCTTGAGCTTCTGAAGGGACTTGTCCTCTGCAACAATACTTAGAGTATCTCCAAGACTTGTGCAACTGCCACAGAATACCCCAGAGGAATTCCAGTGAGGATCCAGCGATAATGGTTTACCAGAAACCAGAGGCTTTAACCAGACCAGTGGCTCAAGACAATGAATATTTGCTTAAAATATCTTCTCATAGAGGATCTTTTTAATCCTCTTATGGGTCTCATTCTAGTTTTCTGGGCTTGCCGCACACTAACTCCCACATTAAAATTTAAAAGCTAAGAAACAACAATGACACAAGGTTTACTGTGATCCTTCTCAGTTTGTATTTCCTCACATAATAGAATACTTTCAATTTTCTGATATATCCATTCTCCAGGGTGTTTCTCCAGTGCAAAAATAAGGGAAACTGCTATTATCTGGTACTTCTCAAGTTCATCAGTTTGTTTTTAATTCTTCATATTCCAGCATAATTATGCAAGCTGACTGTCTTTACATGGCGAATAGTGAGTGGAGCAATCGCAACCTTCCTGAGGCTTCTTGGTTCAGCCTGGTACTAATTCACACCTGCTTCTACCTACATTTTCAGTGGAATCTCACCATTCTTAAGAGGGTTTAAACATATTCTCCTGAGGGAATAGAATAGAATATTGTGTCTTGAGAGTCTTCTCCGAGTGACTGATGGGCTGTCTAATCCAGGGCCACTTTCTTCTCCCATTTACAAGTTAGAATTCTGATTGGTGACACAATGTCCCAAACATAGTTTCAACAGAGATCGTGAACATTCTTGCATTAGATATCATTCTTCAGATGGTGATATTAACCTTACGATTTCAGCTGACATATTTCTGTGGGCTATCTTCCCATTGAATGTCCACAGTGCTCTAACAGTTGAAACCTAAGTATGTACATATCTGTGTTTCTGTCTGTAATGTGACTTGCATAAAAGATAGATCTTAACATAAGATACATGCTGTTACTTAAACCATCATTTGAAGGCATTTTATGCCTTTTATAAAATTTTCATATGTAACTGTAGAAATACCATGAACAGTATTATAAGTTTTTCATTTATCAGATATTAATGTAAATGAGATATACAATAAGAATTGGTAATTCTTTAGTTTGGTACAAATCATTGAAATTTTCTTCATATACAGCATGGTTAGAAAATGCTGGTTTATTACCACAGTCTTGGACTATGCTTCCTGGTATTGCCTCTAGTACTAATTGCCTCTAACAGGCCAAATAAAATATCCCACAAGTTGACACACTCTATGATCTGATGAAGGCAAATCAGCCATTCACATAGTCATGATCAGGCCTTTAGCCTTCTTAATGTCCATTTCATTGTAAGTTATAATTGATAATATCATAAACTTGGAGAATTTTTTGTTATGTAGTCTAGTCTGGTTTGGCGATTTTGCCTCTCTTTAGATTTTGGGTTATTGACATTTTCATTCATTTTGACCAGAGAAATGTCTTTGCCCCTTATTTAAAGAGAATCATGCCTAATAACAGAATGTATTTCTGGACTCTAATCATCAAAATAATTTTCTTATCACTAACTACAATAGGAATTCTTGGAAATTTCTCTGTGTTTCACTACTATCTGGTCTGTTATGGACACTGCAAATTAAAGACTGTAGATTTGATTCACGTGCACCTGATGGCAGCCAACACCCTGATCATTCTCTCTAGAGGAGTGCCCAACACGATGGCAGCTTTTGGTTTGAAGCAGTTTTTAAATGATATTCAATGCAGATTACTTTTGTACATTGAAAGAATTGGCCGCAGTGTGTCCATTGGCTCCACCTGCCTCTTGAGTGTCTTCCAGGCTGTCACCATCAGTCAGAAGGAATACTGTTGTAAGGATCAAAAATTCAAAGCTGCTAAGTACATTGGCTGCTCCATTTCCCTTCTCTGGGTCTTGTACATATTGATACATTTCATTTTCTTTGTGAATCCACTCTTCAAAAGGTATAGTAATAATGTGACAGGAAAACAAGATTTTGGACACTGCTCAATTGCAGGTCGGGACGGAATCAGTGACTCACTCTATGCAGCATTGGTGGTGTGCCCTGAAATCTGCTTGTCTTTGCTCATGGCCAGGTCTAGCGGCTCTATGATTGTCATTCTGTACAGACACAAGCAGAGGGTTCAGCACATCCGTAGCACCCATGGTTCCAGCAGGACCTCCCCTGAGTCCAAAGCCACCCAAAACATTCTGGCGCTGGTGTCTACCTTTCTGGCTTTTTATACTGTCTCTACTATCTTACAAGGCTGTGTGGCTCTTTTGTATAAGCCTAGTTGGTGGCTGGTGAACATCAATCGCGTCACTTCTCTGTGTTTTCCTTGTTTTGGACCCTTTATTCTTATTAATCATTACTCCATGGTTTCAAGACTCAGTTTGGTCTGGATGAGGAATATAAACTCACTTATTCTTAAATAAATGGTATAGTTTCTGTGCTATCCACTTGTCTAGTCACCCATCTCCCTCACAAAGTCAGAACAGAATGTGAAGTAGGTAGTGCCCTGTCCTTTTATATTAATGCAAATGTTACATCTCAGAGTTTTGTCAGCTGGTTGACTTAGCTGTCCACATTAGCCTTTCCCAATGTATGAGGAAGATTTCACTCTTCAACTTTCAGCATCAAGGGTTCCCCTTGTCCAAATGATGTGCAAAGAGTTAGCAAAAATGTTCTCCATCAAGCTACCCTTCTTCTGGCTTTCATTTGTCCAAGGCATGCTGAGTGTTGCTTACTTCACAGAAATCATATTGGTCAAAAAATCCATCTGCAAAGAAAACTAATACAGTGGCTGGCCTGGAAGTTGTGCTTCAGGAGTCCCCTGTCTATTTACAACTGTTCTAGTCTTCAGCAGTAGCAGAAAATTTCTTCAATCTTAACTTCCTACATACCCCACTTTCAGATGCTATAGAGACAATCATATTAGCTTGCTCTAAGCTGGTACCAACAGTCTTCACCATCTCCAAACAGAGCACCTCCCGAGACCACGTATTGAAAAACTATTATCCATACCTTTTACCTCATGCAGAAACTGAGTGCAAATAAATGGTGGTTTCAATGTCATCTATATTTTTCTTTGACAATATTTCTGAGAAATTTTGAATATTTGTTCATCATGGAAATTAGAATGTAAATTACTGTTTTTAACTTTGTGTTGTTATCTGGTTTGGCAGCAGTGTAATGTGGACTTCATTAATAAAGTTTGGAACATATTTGGCTTATACATTATGGAAATCAGTTTTAAGGGTCCTCAAAACAATAAATAGAGCTGATATATTTCCTAACTTTTACACACAAGGGAATATATCCAGAAACCTCCATTTATTTCCATAGATATTTCTGCCCATCCATGTTTATTGCAGCTCTAGTTACATGCAAATTGAGCCCACATTTATATCCATGAATATATAAATCTATAATCGAATGTGCTTACATATGAAATGGTATACTATTAAAATATTGTTAGACATGAAATCACAAAATTGTAGAAAAATTGATGGCCTTATAATGAATAAGATTAATCCAGGTATTACAAACTCAGAAAACAAATCACATGTTCTCTTCCTATAAGTTGTGACTCTCCATATGTGTATAGGTGAGTGCAACTTTACTATCAGGCTTCCAAGCGAGACAAGGAAAAATAATGTTAGGTAATAGTAGGCAAATTAATTCATGAGTTATGGAAGAAGATATCAAGAAAATTATTTTTTCTATTTTCAACTCAGCCATTATTTTCATGCTGTGGTGGATAAGGGCATGAAAATGTAATTGGTAGAAACATTATGAAAACATGAAGAATGCTCCATGGCTTCATCTTAGCTCTCTGAAGTATATAGATCTAAATTGAAATACACTGAATTTGGAGCTGGCCAAGTTTTCTTTTCTTTTCTCCAATTTTTAGTTCAATTAGAAACAAAATTATTTTACATGTCAATCCCAGTTCCCTCTCCCTCTCTTCTCCCATGCAAACCCCTAAATCCCTACACATCCCATATACTTTCTGCTCACTAGGGAGGATGAGGCCTTCTATAAGGAGGTTCTTCAGAGTCTGTCATATCCTTTTGCATAGCATCTAAGCCCTTCCCCATGTGGCTACTCTCAGGGGTATCACTCTCTGTGGAATGGGCTCCCAAAGTCCATTAATGTGCAATGGATAAGTACTGAGCTACTACAAGAGCCCCCATAGATTTCTGAGGCCTCCTCACTGAGACCCATATTCCTGGGGCGTGGTTCAATCCCATGCTGGTTTCCCAGCTATCTGTCTGGGGACCAAGAACTCCCCCTTTTTCAAGTCAACATTTTCTTTGGATTTAACCAGCCTTTCTTGAATCCTTTGCTCATCACTTCTTGTCTACAACTGGATTCCAGTTCAGTTCAGTGTTTAGCTGTGGGTGTCTGCTTCTACTTCCATCAGCTGCTGGATGATGGCTCTAGGATCAGATATAAGTCAGTCATCAATCTCATTAATAGGGGAGGGCATTTAAGGTACCCTCTCCTCTGTTACTTAGATTGTTAGTTGGTGTCATCCTTGGAGCACTCCAGACATTTCCTTAGTGCCTGATTTCTCTTTAAACTTTAGTTTCTCCCTCTATCATGGTATCTCTTAACTTGCTCTCCTCTATTCTTCCCCTAACTCAACCTTCCTGCTCCTTCATGTCTTCCTCACCCCTGCTCTTCTCCCCTTCTCATTCTCCTGGATCCATCATCCCTCCCACATGGTTCCAATTTGCTCAGGATGTCTTGTCCCTTTCCCCTTCCCAGGGGACCATGTGTGTCTCTCTTAGGGTTCTCCTTGTTTCCTAGCTTCCTAGCCAGCTGTGGTGGTTTACCCAGTAAAATTTGCTGAGTGCGGCAGAGGCAAATGAGAAATATATATATTTCTTCTCTTATTTAGGTATGGTGTTCATATGGCTTTTAAAAATGTAATGTATCATTAAATAGATTGTAGTCACCTATAATAGTCAAAATTTCTAGTTGGGTTAGTTAGGTTTCCTAGATATGTAGAGATATATTTGAGATGCATAGTTTTCAAACCTTTCAAAGACCTTCAGCATATGGCACTTAAAATGTTTTAGGGTTTTTCACAACAGACACAACTGCACCTGGCAACACCAATTACTTCTGAGAGGAAGGTGGGCATGGAAGAAACTCCTTATGAATTTTGCCGGCAACATGGCAAGATGAACCATTTGGGAAAGAAACTGCTCTTTCCTGGATTGTTTGACAGTGTGCTGTATAAACTGGACTTGCAGGACCCACAGGAAAGTGACTGCAGAACTTGATGGGACATTCCTGAAAAGTTCTTGCTTCATGGGAGCATCTGCCAGACAATCTGCAGGACAGAGAAAAATGACGGACAATCTGCCAATACAGGCAGACAGTTTTCAATTTTCAGCTTCACTGAAAGTCTGTAAAACACAGTGTGGCCTTTGGCTGAAGATGGATGCACTAGCATTAGAGAAAACCTTCAGGTGACTGTCCAGGCAGTGAGATGTCTCTGTCAGTTTTGAGTTTATTCATTATTATTCTGAGGCCTTTGATGGAGTTGAAGATTATGTACATAGTTAGACTGATCCTCACTAAATAAATAATACATAAAATAAAACTGTAAAATAAAATGAAAACTGGAACTATTAAAGAGTAATAGAGGGTATATACTCTAAGATTTAGATTAGAGTAGAATATTCCGAAAGAACACAAAACAGGAATTATGCCATATATCAACAGATGACACTCCATGAAATTACAAAGTTCCTGCTCAACACTGCACTCTACCAGTGGAGTGCTCAGAGAGCCCCCTGAAATTTGAGAACAACTTTCTCAGCTTTACTTCAGATAAAGAGCTGATAGTCAGTATTTACTAAGCATTGTAGAAACTAAATAACAAGGAAAGAAATTTGCCAAATATAAAGGAGTTAATGAAATGATTTTTTAAACAAGAAACAGAAATGGCCTACAAACTTTTATTTTATTTTATACTTATTTGATTTTTCGAGACAAGGTGTCTCTGTGTTGCTTTGGAGCTGATTCTGACACTCGCTCTGGAGACCAGGCTGGCCTGGAACTCACATAGATCTGCCATCCTCTGCCTGACAAGTGCTGGGGTTAAAGACATGTGCCACCAATACCTGGCACCAATAAACATTTAAAATGTACTTTACACGATCCTTGTCATGAAAATGAAAATATTTAATAAAATACTGGAAAGTTGAAACCAAGCACACATCAAAAATATCACTCGCCCTGACCAAGCTGGTTAAACCCAGAGATGCAAGGTTGGGTCAATGTTTGGAAAATAGTCAATATAATCTACTATATAAACAAACTGAAAGAAAAATAACCACACGATTATCTTGTTAGATGCTGTAGAATCCTTCAACATAATCCAATACACCTTCATAATAAAGGTCTCAGACAGATCTGGGATGGAGGGATCAGACCTAAACATAATAAAGCCAATATACAGAGCCAACAACCAACATGAAACTAAATGGAGAAAAACTCATATTGATTCCAATAAAATCAGGAACAGGTCTAGGTTGTCCACTCTCGGCTTATCTATTCCATACAGTACTCAGAGTTCTAGCTGGAGCAATAAGACAACAATAGGGGGAGGGCCTGGTCCTGACCCAACAATTGTTCCAGACTAGGATGTCTCCACAAGGGAGCCCTTAGGAATGAGGGGGAGAGGACTTGGGCTGGGCTGGGGCAGGTGACAGGGGTGGGAGGAGGCAGGTGGTGTTGGGAGCACTGGTGAAAGGAAGAACTGTGGTTAGAATGTAAAATGAAATAAAAAAATTAAAATTAAAAAAGAAAATTAAAATTTAGGTGATTTTATGAACACATGTCATGTGGATTGGGTCAATAAAAAGTAAATGAGAGCAGATAATCAATTCTAGACTTGATTAAAACACATATGCACGTATAAAACACTCACATATTTTAAGTAATAAAGGTTAAAATAAACTTCTAAATGTGAAGTATGTTGGTTTGTGTTGGAAGAAGTAATTGAAGTGTGGAATCCAAAGGGGCAGAGGGAATTTTCTCACTATCACACGAATCTGTGAAAGATTCTAGCACCTTCCACAGGAGACCCAGCCATCATTCAGGGATCATGAAAACTCAATGCCTCTCCCTATCACCTTATGCCACTGGGTAAATACACAAGGAACTCTAAAATATCTTTGCTAATTAACAGCTGGAAATCTTTATTTATTGATTAGTCTCCCACAGCTAGTGCTGTCCTTGTCGCTGGTGTGAAATGAAAATTGCAGTTCTGGAGGGAGGTGAGGTCACAGAGTCACAGACCTCTACATCACCCTTGTTCTAACTCTCCCACACTGAGGCTTATTAATGACCCTGGATCTGCTCATTGAACCCACCAACCTGCGGAGATAAGAAGCCAGGTGAGTACTGTGTATTTCATTCTGAGTGGTAGAGTTAGCAAAGAAGAAAGGCCCGAGTAAATGTTCATGTCTTGTAATGGGATCTGGTGTGGAAACAGATCCATGGACTTTACAAAATGCACAAGAATAAATTGTATAGCTAGGAGATGAGCTAGACAGATCCAAGTATTCTTAACCTTGTATCCATTTTGTTTCTTAGTATCATATATTTTCCACACTGTTTATGGCTATGAGTAAGAGAATGTTAATTCAGCCCAACTCATTATCTGTTTAAAGTTTTTGATAATAAGTCAATGTGATAATTCACTTCAGCTTACATGTTGTGTAAACTATATCTTCAGTAATAAGTATTTGGGTTTATTTTACTATGGTTTCATGTCATAGAAAACAGTAGAATGAAAGTATAATTTGCACATATTCCAGAGAAGATCAGGATGTGAGTATGATTCTGGAGTAAAAAATATTCATATGTGACAGTACGTTTATGTTTTGTTTGTAGAAGCAGTAAATGAATCTCTAGAGAGTGTCATTTGGTACAATGACTGGTTTGAAGCCTCTCCTTCTTGAACTTGGGAAGGGAAAATGGAAGGAAAGTTTCAGTATGAGTGTCAGGCTATTTTATCCAGGGTCCAATGTGTGGAGTTAATTCAGCTGGTTTCAGCATACTGTAATATTTATCAGAACCGGATAGCTGACAACACTCACTGTATATCTTTATTGATATTGGAAGACAGAGCCTTGTGCATGGTCTGTCAGGGTTCTATCCCTTGGCTAAGTCTGCCTTAACACTTAGCATGGACAATACTAACACTGAGCAGCATTTAATGCTCACACTGTCCAAGATTATAGGTTTTACATTCTTCTGATTGCATCATATCATCTTACATCCTATTCTTGGGGTAAATTCAGTATACATTTCATTGTAATAGACTTGTTAATGTAAGAGTTAGCAAATATGTCAGATGTGTTTAAAATCCTTTCATCACAGAACGTTTCTGGAAGAATAGGTTGATCTCTGTAAACTTGAGCTCAACATGACCTACACAGTGAGATTTGAGACAGTAGGAGGTAGATACTGATGTCCAGTTTTGTAACATAACAATAAAGAAGAGTGAATAAATGCTGAATTTTACAAGAAATGTTTTAGCAACATACTATATGTCTTGTAGTATTAGCTATTAATTTCATATTAGTGTTTCCTTTATATGTTGTTCAGATTAATTGTTTTAGTAATTCCTCTGTGTACCTAGTATAATCTTTATCTCTGAAATGTTAGCAATTTATATTTTTGGTGGTATCATATATATCAGGTCCATTCTCTACTTCTGCTACCAAAGTTGGAGATAGAGCAGTTTTATGTCAGGTCAGACCATACTGAGAACAATTCTCTCAGAAGGACTGGAATTTGACATTTGCCTAAGAGGTAATCATTTATGCATATGTGAAAACATATTTGTTACATATTTTTCTTTATTTTGCATTCATGACTGTTTTCCCTGCTGGTAAATATGAGCACTGTGAGAATTCAGAGCCCTCAGAGGCCAATAGTGATGACAAACCCCCTGAAATTGGAATGACAGGCAGATGTAAGACACCCAATGGGTGCTGGGTAGCAAAACGGGATCCACTGCATCACCAGGACATTTTTTCTTTAGCTGAACCACCTCTCTATTCATCCCGCATGAAAACATTTTACAGCACAAGGCTTACCATAGATTACCAAAAATATGAACTAAAATCAAGTGAGGAACACAAACTACAAGAAGGGTGCAGAATATTTCAGATATCAGCATGGTTTTGTAAGCACAGATTCAGTTGACTGTGGTTCTGTAACACTTTCCTTGTACAAGTCTTTGCACTGTTCACTGTGACTCTAAGCCATTTTTAGATTTATAGAGTCCCATGCCCTTGGGATTCTTACTTTAGTCCATTACCGTGGAAATTCTGGTATTGCCTAGAAAATCCAGTTTGAAGAAGGTGAAAACCAGAGCTCATGGCAGTGACTCATAAATTGTCATTGCTGTTTTACACTTACACCAGCTATATTTAACTCACAAAATTGTGCTTTCCATTATTCACTTACCACTTTATAAAACCTTTGAAAGTGAATGTTTTCATGTGAGAATTCAAGATGTCCATGGATCTAACCAGTGTGATCACACTCTACCTTCTGTGCAGAATCTATAACCAGTGTGATCACACTCTACCTTCTGTGCAGAATCTATAACCAGTGTGATCACACTCTACCTTCATGTAGAAGCTATAACCAGTGTGATCACACTCTACCTTTGGTGCAGAATCCTACAATTCTAAAGACAAAGGTCCATGTCCATTAACAGATTTTTCTTAGTGAACTCACTGATGAAGCATGAAAGTAGTTTCACGCTGAAGCTGATGCTTCCATCTGTTTCCTTTGTTTCACATTGCTCTTACTTCCCTACAACAGATGCAGTAGGATTTCCAAATATTTGGCAAGCGAGTGGAATAGATTCCTCTTGTTCATTATCATCCATGGAGTTTCCAGCACCACAACAGCTCTTACAATGAGCCATGTCGTCAATAATTTAATTACCTTCCACACATATGTGGCAGGGTAGGTGAAGAGGCATGACTTCCCTAGAATGTTCCTGGCCTCTCAACAAGGTAATGATCCTAGGTAGGTGGAACTTGTAGCAGTTTCCAGGGATGCTGGGTTCTCATTTGTCCTGTGTTGATCACTGACTTATTAAAATGTGTTATATCTGATCCCTGCACTCCAGAAAGATGGTCCAACTCCTTAACAAGTGCAAGTGTAAACCACCCTTGAAGGCAAGTGCAAGGGGGTTTGATACTGCCCCACCTGAGGTAGGTGCCAAGAGCTTCTCAGAATAACCTGCTACCACTCAAACCCAGATTCAGCCCTGGAGTTGGTCCAACCCAACATCTACCGCACCTAAACCTCATGCTTGTGCTTCTGAAGGGACTTGTCCCCAGGAAAGATACTTAGAGTATCTCCAAGACTTGTGGGCCTGCCAAAGAATACCCAAGAGGAATTCCAGTGAGGATCCAGCAATGATTGTTTATGAGAAACCAGAGGCTTTAATCAGACCAGTGGCTCAAGGCAGTGAACATTTGCTTAAAATATCTTCTCATAGAGGATCTTTTTAATCCTCTTATTGTCCCATTCTAGTTTTCTGGGCTTGCCACACACTAACTCCCACATTAAAATTTAAAAGCTAACAGTGACACAAGTTTTCCTGTGATCCTTCTAGTTTGTATTTCCTCACATAGTAGAATACTTTCAATTTTCTGATATATCCATTCTCTAGAGTGTTTCGCTAGTGCACAAATAAGGGAAACTGCTATTATCTGGTAGTTCCTAAGGTCATCAGTTTGTTTTAAACCCTTCATATATCAACATAATCACCCAAGCTGATTGTCCTTACATGGCTGAATGATGAGTGGAGCAATCGCACCATTCCTGAGGCTTCTTGCTTCAGACTGTACTAATTTACAACTGCTTCTCCCTCCTTTTTCAGTGGAATCTCACCCTTCTTAAGAGGTTTAGACACATTCTCCTGAGGGAATAGAATGGAATATTCTGTCTTGAGAGTCTTCTCCCAGTGCACTGATGGGTTGTCTAATCCAGGGTCACTTTCTTCTCCCAATTAAAATCTAGAATTCTGATTGGTGACACAATGTCCCAAACATAGTTTCCACAGAGACAGTGAACATTCCTGCATTAGATATCATTCTTCAGATGGTGACATTAACCTTATGATTTCAACTGACATATTTCTGTGGGCTATCGTCCCTTTGAATGTCCACAGTGCTCTTAACAATTGTAACCTAAGAATGTACATATCTGTTTTTCTGTCAATGTGGTATGACTTGCATAAAAGATAGATCTTAACATAAGATACGTGTTGTTACTTAAACCATCATTTGAATACATTATATACCTTTTATAAAATTTTCATATATAACAGTAGAAATATCATGAATAATATTATAAGTTTCTCATTTACCAGATTTTAATGTAAATGTGATACACAATGAGAATTGGTAATTTTTTAGTTTGGTACAAATCATTGAAATTCTCTTCATATACAGCATGGTTAGAAAACGCTAGTTTATTATCGCAGTCTTGGACTATGCTTCCTGGTATTGCCTCTTGTACCAATTGCTTCTAACAGGCCAAATAAAATATCCCACAATTTGACATACTCTATGATATGATGAGGGCATATCAGCCATTCACATAGTCATGATCAGGCCTTTAGCCTTCTTAATGTCGATTTCATTGTAAGTTATAATTGATAATATCATAAGCTTGAAGAAATTTTTGTTATGTAGTCTGGTCTGGTTTGGCAATTTTGCCTCTTTGTAGAATTAGGGTTATTAACATTTTCATTCATTTTGACCAGAGAAATGTCTTTGTCCATTATTTAAAGAGAATCATGCCCAATAACAGAATGTATTTCTGGACTCTGACCATCAAAATAATTTTCTTATCACTAACTACAGTAGGAATTCTTGGAAATTTCTCCGTGTTTCAGTACTATCTGGTCTGCTATGGACACTGCAAATTAAAGACGGCAGATTTGATTCACGTGCACCTGATGTCATCCAACACCCTGATCATTCTCTATAAAGGAGTGCCCCACACCATGGCAGCTTTTGGTTTGAAGCAGTTTTTAAATAATTTTGGATGCAGATTAATTTTGTACATTGAAAGAGTTGGCCGCAGTGTGTCCATTGGCATCACCTGCCTCTTGAGTGTCTTCCGGGCCATCACCATCAGTCAGAAGGAATCCTGTTGTAAGGATCAAAAAGTCAAAGCTGCTAAGTACATTGGCTGCACCCTTTCCCTTCTCTGGGTCTCATACATGTTGATACATTTCATTTTCTTTGTGAATCCACTTATCAAAAGGTATAGTAACAATGTGACAAGAAAACAAGATTTTGGATACTGCTCTACTGCAAGGCGGGATAGAATCAATGACTCACTCTATGCAGCATTGGTGGTGTGCCCTGAAATCTGCTTGTCTTTGCTCATGGCCAGGTCTAGCGGCTCCATGATCGTCATTCTGTACAGACACAAGCAGAGGGTTCAGCACATGCGCAGCACCCATGATTCCAGCAAAACCTCCCCTGAGTCCAAAGCCACCCAGAACATCCTGGCGCTGGTGTCTACCATTCTGGCTTTTTATACTGTCTCTGCTATCTTACAAGGCTGTTTGGCTCTTTTGTCTAATCCTAGTTGGTGGCTGGTGAACATCACTCACCTAAGTTCTCTATGTTTTCCTTGTTTTGGACCCTTTGTTCTTATTAATCATTACTCAATGGTTTCAAGACTCAGTTTGGTCTTGATGAGGAATATAAACTCAGTTATTCTTAAATAAATGGTATAGTTATAGAGTATCCACTTCCTTACTCACCCATCTCCCTCACAAATCAGAACAGAAAGTTAAAGAGGGAGTCCCTTGTCTTGTAAATATGAATGCAAATGACATGTGTCAGAGTTTTCTCAGCTGGTTGAATTAGCTGTCCACATTAGACTTTCCCACTGTATGAGGGAGATTTCACTCTTCAACTTTCAGCGTCAAGGCTTCCCTTTGTCCAAATGATGTACAAAAGAGCTAGCAAAAATGTTCTCAATCAAGCTATCCTTCTTCTGGCTTTCATTTGTCCAGGGCATGCTGAGTGTTGGTTACTTCACAGAAATCATATTGGTCATAAAATCCATCTGCAAAGAAAACTAATACAGTGGCTGGCCAGGAAGTTGTGCTTCAGGAGTCCCCTGTCTATTTACAACTGTTCTAGTCTTCAGCAGTACCAGAAAATTTCTTCAATCGTAACTTCCTACATACCCTACTTTCAGATGCTATAGAGACAATCATATTAGCTTGCTCTAAGCTGGTACCAACAGTCTTCACCATCTCCAAACAGAGCACCTCCCGAGACCACGTATTGAAAAACTATTATCCATACCTTTTACCTCATGCAGAAATTGAGTGCAAATAAATGATGGTTTCAATGTCATCTTTATTTTTCTTTGCCAATATTTTTGAGAAATTTTGAATCTCTGTCCATCATGGAGATTAGAATGTAAATTTCTGTTTTATTTTTTGTGTTGTTTTCTGGTTTGACAACAGTGTAATGTGGACTTCATTAATAAAGTTTGGAACATATTTGGCATATAAATTATGGAAATCAGTTTTCAGGGTCCTCAAAACAATAAATAGAGCTGATATATCTCCCAACTTTTACACTCAAAGGAATATATCCAGAAACCTCCATTTATTTCCATAGATATTTCTGCCCATCCATGTTTATTGCTGCTCTAGTTACATGCAAATAGAGCCCACATTTATATCCATGAATATATAAATCTATAATCAATTTTGTGCTTACATATGAAATGGTATACTATTAAAATATTGTTAGACATGAAATCACAAAATTGTAGAAAAATTGATGGCCTTATAATGAATAAGATTAATCCAGGTATTAAAATTCAGAAACAAATCACATGTTCTCTTCCTATAAGGTGTGAACCTGCATATGTGTATAGGTGAGTGCAACTTTACTATCAGGTTTCCAAACGAGACAAGGAAAAATAGTGTTAGGTAATAGTAGGCAAATTAATTCATGAGCTATGGAAGAAGATATCAAGATAATTATTGTTTCTCTTTTCAATTCATCCATTTTTTCATCCTGTGGTAGATAAGGGATTGAAAATGTAATTGGTAGAAACATTATGAAAACATGAACAATGCTCCATGGCGTCATCTTAGCTCTCTGAAGTATATTGATCTAAATTGAAATAAACTGAATTTGGAGCTGGCCAAGTTTTCTTTTCTTTTCTTTTCTCCAGTTTATAGTTAAATTAGAAACAAAATTATTTTACATGTCAATCTCAGTTCCCTCTCCCTCCCTCCTCCCATGCAACCCACTAAATCCCTACCCATCCCATACAATTTCTACTCAGTAGAGAGGGTGAGGTCTTCTATAAGGAGGTTCTTCAGAGTCTGTCATATCCTTTTGCATAGTGCCTAAGCCTGCCCCCTTGTATCTAGACTCGGGGATATCCCTCTCTGTGCAATGGGGTCCCAAAGTCCATTCCTGTGCAATGGATAAGTACTGAGCTACTACAAGAGGCCCCAAAATTTCTGAGGTCTCCTCACTGACACCCACATTCATGGGGCCTGGATCAATCCCATGCTGGTTTCCCAGCTATCAGTCTAGGGACCAGGAACTGCCCCCTTTTCATTCCCCTTTTTCAGGTCAGCATTTTCTTTGGATTTAACCAGCCTGTTCTTGACCCCTTTGCTCATCACTTCTTGTCTACAACTGGATTCCAGTTCATTTCATTATTTAGCTGTGGGTGTCTGCTTCTACTTCCATCAGCTGCTGGGTGAAGGCTCTCGGATGGGATATAAGTCACACATGAATCTCATTATCAGGGGAGGACATTTAAGGTTGCCTCTCCTCTGTTGCTTAGATTGTTAGTTGGTGTCATCCTTGTAGCTCTGTAGACATTTCCCTAGCACCTGATTTCTCTTTAAACCTATAGTATCTCCCTCTATCATGGTATCTCTTATCTTGCTCTTTCTCTATTCTTCCCCCACTCAACCTTCCTGCTCCCTCGTGTCCTCCTCACCCCTGCTCTTCTCCCCTTCTCATTCTCCTGGATCCATCATCCCTCCCACATGGTTCCAATTTGCTCAGGAGATCTTGTCCCTTTCCCCTTCTCAGGGGACCATGTATGTCTCTCTTAGGGTCCTCCTTGTTTCCTAGCTTCCTAGCCATCTGTGGTGGTTTACCCAGTAAAATTTGCTGAGGGAAGCAGAGGTCAATAAGAAATATATATATTTCTTCTCTTATTTACGTATGGTGTTCATATGGCTTTTAAAAATGTAATGTATCATTAAATAGATTGTAGTAACCTATAATAGTCAAAACTTATAGTTGGGTTAGTTAGGTTTCCTAGATATACAGCAATATATTTGAGATGTATAGTTTTCAAACGTTTCAAAGACCTTCAGAATATGGCACTTAAAATGTTTTAGGGTTTTTCATGACAGACACAACTGAGCCTGGCAACACCAATTACTTCTGAGAGGAAGGTAGGCATGGAAGAAACTCCTTATGAATTTTGCCTTCAACGTGGCGAGATGAACCATTTGGGCTCTTGCCTGGATTGTTTGACAGTGTGCTATACAAACTGGACTTGCAGGACCCACAGGAAAGTGACTGGAGAACTTGATGGGACAGTCCTGAAAAGTTCCTGATTCATGGGAACGTCTGCCAGAGAATCTATTGGACAGAGAAAAATGATGTAAAACACAAAGGGCCTTTGACTGAACGGATGCACTAGCATTATAGAGGAAATTCAGGTGACTGTCCAGGCAGGGAGATGTGTCTGTCAGTTTTGAGTTTATTCATTATTATTCTGAGGCCTTTGATGGAGTTGAAGATTATGTACATACTTAGACTCATCCTCACTAAATAAATAATACATAAAATAAAACTGTAAAATAAAATGAAAACTGAAACAATTAAAGAGTAATAGAGGG
Organism: Cricetulus griseus; assembly: GCF_003668045.3. Classification (NCBI taxonomy): domain Eukaryota; kingdom Metazoa; phylum Chordata; class Mammalia; order Rodentia; family Cricetidae; genus Cricetulus; species Cricetulus griseus. The sequence goes on from NW_023276820.1 coordinate 368,739, forward strand.
TATATACTCTAAGATTTAGATTGGAATACAACATTCCGGAAAGAAGTCAAAAACAGGTATTATGCCATATATCAACAGATGACACTCCATGGAATTACAAAATTCCTGCTCAGCACAGCATTCTACCAGTAGAGTGCACAGAGAGCCCCCTGAAATTTGAGAACAACTTTATCAGCTTTCCTTCAGATAAAAAGCTGATAGTCAGTATTTACTAAGCATTGTAGAAACTAAATAACAAGGAAAGAAATTTGCCAAATATAAATGAGTTAATGAAATGATTTTTTAAAACGAGAAATACAAATGGCCAACAAACTTTTATTTTATTTTATAATTATTTGATTTTTCGAGACAAGGTTTCTCTGTGTAGCTTTGGAGCCTATTCTAGCACTTGGTCTGGAGACCACGCTGGCCTGGAACTCACATAGATCTGCCAGCCTCTGCCTGACAAGTGCTGGGGTTAAAGGCATGTGCCACCAATAGCTGGCGCCAATAAACATTTTAACATATACTTTACATGATCCTTGTCATGAAAATGAAAATATTCACTAAAATACTAGCAAGTTGAAACCAAGCACACATCAAAAATATCACTCGCCCCAACCAAGCTGGTTTAATCCCAGAGATGCCAGGTTGGTTCAATGTTTGGAAAATGGTCAATATAATCTACTATATAAACAAACTGAAAGAAAAATAACCACACGATTATCTTGTTAGATGCTGTAGAAGCCTTCAACATAATCCAATACACCTTCATAATAAAGGTCTCAGACAGATCTGGGATGGAGGCCTCAGACCTAAACATAATAAAGCCAATATACAGAGCCAACAACCAATATTAAACTAAATGGAGAAAAACTCATATTGATTCCACTAAAATTGGGAACAGGTCTAGGCTGTCCACTCTCGGCTTATCTATTCCATACAGTACTCAGAGTTCTAGCTGGAGCAATAACACAACAATAGGAGGAGGGCCTGGTCCTGGCCCAACAATGGTTCCAGACTATGTTGACTCCACATGGGGGCCCGTAGCAATGAGGAGGAGTGGACTGGGGCTGTGCTGGGGCAGGTGACAGGGGTGGGAGGAGGCAAGTGGTGTTGGGAGGAGGGGGGGAGGAAGAACTGTGGTTGGAATGTGAAATGAAATAAAAAATTAAAATTAAAAAAGAAAATTAAAATTTAGGTTATTTTATGAACACGTGTCATGTGGAGTGTACAATAAAAAGGAAATGAGAGCTGATAATCAATTCTAGAATTGATTAAAATACATATGCACATATAAAACACTCAGATATTTTAAGTAATAAAGTTTAAAAAAACTTCTAAAAATTAAGTATGTTGGTTTGTAATGGAAGAAGTCAGTCAAGTGTGGAATCCAAAGGACAGAGGGAATTTTCTCACTATCACACGAATCTATGAGAGATTCTAGCACCTTCCACAGGAGACAGAGTCGTCATTCAGGGATCATGAAAACTCAATGCCTCTCCCTAACACCTTATGCCACTGGGTAAATACACAAGGAACTCTAAAATATCTTTGCTAATTAACAACTGGAAATTTTTATATATTGTCTAGTCTTTCACACCTAGTGCTGTCCTTGTCACTGAAGGTGAAATGAAAATTGCAGTTCTGGAGGGAGGTGAGGTCACAGAGTCACAGACCTCTACATCACCCTTGTTCTAACTCTCCTACACTGAGGCTTATTAATGACTCTGGATCTGCTCATTGAACCAACCAACCTGCGGAGCCAAGAAGCCAGGTGAGTACTGTGTATTTCAGTCTGTGTGGTAAAATTAGAAAAAGAGAGAGTCCTGAGTAAGTGTTCATGTCTTGTATGGGATCTTGTTTAGAAACAGATCCATGGACAAGAAAAATGCAAAAGAATAAATTGCATAGCCAAGAGATGAGCTAGACAGATCCAAGTTTTCCTGACCTTGTATCCATTTTGTTTCCTGGTATAATATAGGTTTCTCACTGATTGTGACTGTGAGTAAGAGAAGGATAATTCAGCCCAACTCATTATCTGTTTAAGAGTTTCTAAACTAAGTCAATGTGATAATTCACCTCAACTTCCATGTTGTGTAGATTATATCCTCAGTAATAAGTATTTGAGTTTATTTTGCTATGGTTTTATATCATAGAACACAGTAGGATGAAAATACAAGTCGCACATATTCCAGAGAAGAGCGGGATGTGAGTATGATTGTGGAGTAAAAAGTATTCATATGTGACAGTACATTTATGTTCAATTTAAAGAAACAGTAACTGAATCTCTGGTGAGTGGCATTTGGTACAATGACTGGTTCGAAGCCTCTCCTTCTTGAACTTGGGAAGGGAAAATGGAAGGAAAGTTTCAGTATGAGTGTCAGGCAATTTTATCCAGGGTCAAATGTGTGGAGTTATTTCAGCTGGTTTCAGCATACTGTAATATTAATCAGAACCTGATAGCTGACAACACTCATTGTATATCTTTATTGATACTGGAAGACAGAGCCTTGTTCATGGTCTGCCAAGGTTCTATCCTTTGGCTAAGTCTGCATTAACACTTAGCATGGACACTACTAACACTGGGCAGCATTAAATGCTCACACTGTACAAGATTATAGATTTTACATTCTTCTGATTGCACCATATGATATTACATCCTATTCTCGGTATAAATTCATTATACATCTCATTGTAATAGACTTGTTGATGTAAGAGTTAGAAAATATGTCATAGTGTGTTAAAAATCCTTTAATCACAGAACTTTTCTGGCAGAGAAGGCAGATCTCTGTAAACTTGAGCTCAACATGATCTATGTAGTGAGTTTTGAGACAGTCAGAGCTAGATATTGATGCCCTTTGTTGTAAAATAATAATAAAGAAGAGTGAATAAATGCTGAATTTTACAAGAAATTTTTTAGCAATTTAGTGTCCATCTAAGAATATTATCTAGTAATCACATATTAGTGTTTTCTTTTATATGCTGTACAGATTAATAGTGTTAGTAATTCCTCTGTATACCTTGTATAATCTTTATCCCTGAAATGTTAGAAATAATAGTTTTGGCGGCATCATAAATATCAGGTTCATCCTGTACTTGTGAAACCAAACTGGGAGATGGAACAGTTTTATGTCAGGTCAGACCATGATTAGAAGAATTCCCTCAGAAGCACTGGAATTTGACATTTGCCTAAGAGATAACCCTTTATGTTACATATTTTCTTTATTTTGTCTTAATGTCTGTTTCCCCTGCATGTAAATATGAGCACTGTGAGAATTCAGTGCTTCTAGAGGCCAATAGGTGAATACAGAAGCCCCTGAAATTGGAATTTCAGGCAGATGTAGGGCACCCTGTGGGTGCTGGGGACCAAAACGGGATCCGCTGAAGCAACAGCAGCACATTTTTCCTGCGCATTGAGCCACCTCTCTATTCACACAGAATGAAAACTTTTTGCAGCACGACGCATACAATAGATTACCAAATATATGAACAGAAATGAAACGTGAACACCAACTGCAAAGAAGGGTGCAGAATGTTGCAGATCTCCCATCATGGTTTTGTAAAGCACAGTGAGGCGGCTGTGTTTCTGTAACACTTTTTATGTTCAAGTCTTCCCAATGTTCACGGTGACTCTAAGCAATTTTTGTTTCTGTAACACTTTTTATGTTCCAGTCTTCGCAATATTCACTGTGACTCTAATCAGTTTTTGGATTTAAAGAGTCCCATGTCCGTGTGATCCATAGTTCAGTCCATTACAGTGTAAATATTGGTATTGTCTGGATCATACAGTTTTAACCATTAAAGAAGGTGAAAACCTGAGCTCATGGCAGTGACTCATACATTGTCATTGCTGTTTTCTACTTATACCAACTATATTTAACTCACATAATTATGCTTTCCATTATTCATTTTCCACTTTTTAGAATTTGAGAAAGAATATTTTAATGTGAGAATGCAAGATATCAATGGATCTAACCAGTGTGATCACACTCTACGTTCTGTGCAGAATCTATAACCAGTGTGATCACACTCTACCTTCTGCACAGAATCCTGTAACCAGTGTGATCACACTCTAACTTCTGTGCAGAATCCTACAATTCTAAAGACAAAGGTCCAAGTCCATAATCAGATTTTTCTTAGTGACCTCACTGATGAAGCATGAAAGTAGTTTCACGCTGCAGTTGATTCTGGTACCTGTCTCTTCTGTTTAACATTGCTCTTACTTCCCTACAACAGATGCAGTAAGATCCTAAATACTTGGCAAGCATGTGGAATAGATTCTGCTTGTTCATTGTCATTCAAGGAGTCTCCAACACCACAACAGCTCTTACAATGAGGTATGTTGATAATAATTTAATTTCCTTCCACACATATGTGTCAGTGGCATGAATTTCCTAGAATGTTCCTGGCCTCTCAGCAAGGTAATGATCCAGGGTAGGTAGAATTTTAACAGTTCCCAGGGATGCTGTGTTTTCACTCGTGTTGAATACTGACTGTCTTAAAGTGTTTTATAGCTGCTCTCTGCACTCCAGAAAGATGGTCCAACTCTTTAACAAGGCAAGTGCATACCTCCATTGATGGCAGGGACAAGGGGAGTTGATACTGCCCCACATGAGGTAGATGGCCAGAGTCTCTCAGAATAACCTGCTACCACTCAAACCCAGATTCAGTCCTTGAGTTGGTCCAACCCAACATCTATGGCATCTAGAACCTCATGCTTGAGCTTCTGAAGTGACTTGTCCTCTGCAACAATACTTAGAGTATCTCCAAGACTTGTGGGCCTTCCAAAGAATACCCCAGAGGAATTCCAGTAAGAATCCAGCAATGATGGTTTACCAGAAACCAGAGACTTTAACCAGACCAGTGGCTCAAGGCAATGAACATTTTCTTAAAAATATCTTCTCATAGAGGATCTTTTTAATCCTCTCATGGGTCCCATTACAGTTTTCTAGGCTTGCCACACACTAACTCCCACATTAAAATTTAAAAGCTAAGAAACAACAATGACACAAGGCTTACTGTGATCCTACTCAGTTTGTATTTCCTCACAGAATAGAATACTTTCAATTTTCTGATCTATCCATTCTCTAGGGTATTTCTCCAGTGCACAAATAAGGGAAACTGCTATTATCTGGTACTTCCCAAGGTCACCAGTTTGTTTTAATTCCTTCATATATCAACATAATTACACAAGCTGACTGTCCTTACATGGCTGGATGATGAGTGGAGCAATAGCACCCTTCCTGAGGCTTCTTGGTTCAGCCTGGTACTAATTCACAGCTGCTTCTCCCTATTTATTCAATGGAATCTCACCCTACTTAAGAGTGTTCAGACACATTCTCCTGAGGGAATAGAATAAAACATTGTCTTGAGAGTCTTCTCCCAGTGCACTGATGGGCTATCTGACTCAGTGCCTTTTCTTCTCCCATTTAGAATCCAGAATTCTGATTAGGCCATATTATCCCATAGTTTCAACAGGGATTGAACATTTCTGAATTAGCTTTTATTCTTCAGATGGTGACATCATCCTTACCATTTCAGCTGACATATTTCTGTGGGCTATCATCCCATTGAATGTCCACAGTGCTCTAAGTGTCCTAACCTGAGTGTGCACATATCTGTTTGTGTCTATGTTGTGACTTGCATAAATGGTAGCTCTTAACATAAGATAGGATTTGTTACTTAAACCATCATTTGAACACTTTTTATGCCTTTAGTAAAATTTTCATATGTAACTGTAGAAATATCATGAATGATGTTATGAGTTTTTCATTTATCTGGTTTTAATGTAAATGATATATACAATAAGAATTGGCAATTTTTTAGTTTGGTACAAATCATTGAAATTTTCTTCTTATATACCATGGTTGGTTAGAAAATGCTAGTTTATTATCACAGTCTTGGACTATGGGTCCTGCTATTGCCTCTTATAACAATTTCTTCTTACAGGGCAAATTAAATTTCCCACGATTTGACATATTCTATGATATGAGGAAGGCATACTATCCATTCACATAATCATGATGAGACCTTTAGCCATCTTAGAGTAGATTGCAATGTAAGCAATAATTGACAATATGATAATATATGAGAAATTTTTGTCGTGTAGTCTAGTCCGGTTTTGCGATTTACCCTCTCTGTAGATTTTGGGTTATTAATATATTTCATTTATTTTGAACAGAGAAATGTCTTTGTCCATCATCTAATGAGAAGCATGCCCACTAACAGAATGTATTTGTGGAATCTGACCATCAAAATAATTGTCTTGTCACTAACTACAATAGGAATTCTGGGAAATATCTCTGTGTTTTACTACTATTTAATCTGCTATGGAGACAGCAAATTAAAGACTGTAGATTTGATTCACGTGCACCTGATGGCAGCCAACACCCTGATAATTCTCTCTAAAGGAGTGCCCCACACGATGGCAGCTTTTGGTTTAAAGCAGTTTTTAAATGATTTGGGATGCAGATTAATTTTGTACATTGTAAGAGTTGGCCGAAGTATGTCCATTGGCACCACCTGCCTCTTGAGCGTCTTTCAGGCCGTCACCATCAATCAGAAGGAATCCTGTTGTAAGGATCAAAAAGTCAAAGCTGCTAAGTACATTGGCTGCACCCTTTCCCTTCTCTGGGTCTCATACATATTGATACATTTCATTTTCTTTGTGTATCCAATTATCAAAAGTTATAGTAACAATGTGACAAGTAAACGAGATTTTGGTCACTGCTCTACTGCAGGGCGTGATGGAATCAATGACTCAATCTATGCAGCATTGGTCGTGTGCCCTGAAATCTTCTTTTCATTGCTCATGGGCTGGTCTAGTGGCTCCATGATCGTCATTCTGTACAGACACAAGCAGAGGGTTCAGCACATCCGGAGCACTTGTGTTTCCATCAGAAACTTCCCTGAATCCAGAGCCACCCATAACATTCTGGTCCTTGTGTCTACTTTTCTGGCTTTTTATACTCTCTCTGCTATCTTACAAGGCTGTGTGGCTCTTTTGTCTAATCCTAGTTGGTGGCTGGTAAACATCAGTCACCTCACTTCTCTGTGTTTTCCTTGTTTTGTACCCTTTGTTCTTATGAATCATTACTCCATGCCAAGTCTCAGCTTGGTCTGGATAAGGAATGTGAACACACTCATTCTTAAGTATGTAAATGATATAATTCTTATGGTATCCAGTTGTTTAGTCTCCCATCTCCCTCACAAAGTAAGTACAGAAAGTTAAGTAGGTAGTGCCTTGTCCTTTAACTATTAATGTAGATGGTATGTCTCAGAGTTTTGTCAGCTGGTTGAATTGGCTGTCCACATTAGCCTTTCTCACTGTATAAAGAAGATTTCACTCCTCAACTTTCAGTTTCAAGTCTTCCCTCTGTCCACCTATGTACAAAAGAGTTAGAAAAAATGTTCTCAATCAAGCCATCCTTCTTCTGGCTTTCATTTGTCCAGGGCATGCTGAGTGCTTGGTTACTTCACAAAAATCTAATGGGTCATAAAGTCTATCTGCAAAGAAAGCTAAAACAGTGGCTGGCCTTGAAGTTGTGCTTCAGGAGGCCCCTGACTATTTACAACTATTCTTGTCTTCAGCAGTATCAGAAAACTTCTTCAGCCATAACTTCCTACATACCCTACTTTCAGTTGCTCTAGAGACAATCAGATTGGCTTGCTCTGTAGCTTGCACCAACAGTCTTCAACAACATCTTCAAACAGAGCATCTCCCCAGACCACTTAGTGAAAAACTATTATCAATATCCTTTACCTCATGCAGAAATTGAGTGGAAATAAATGGTGGTTTCAATGTCATCTTTTTTTCTTTGCAAATGTTTTTGATAAAATTTGAATCTGTGTTCATCAGGGAGATTAGAATGTAAATTCCATTTTATTATTTTGATGTTATCTGGTTTGGCAGCAGTGTAATGTGGACTTCATCAATAAAGTTTAGAAAATATTTGATATATACATTATGGAAATCAGTTTTGAGGTTCCTCAAAAAAGTAAATAAAAAAAATAGAGCTGATATATGTCCCATCTTTTACACTCATGGGAATATACCCAGAATACTCCATTTATTTCCACAAAAATTTGTGCCCATCCATGTTTATGGCTGCTCTATTTACATGGAAATTGAGTCCACGTTTATATCCATGAATATATAAATCCATATTTTTGCTTACATATAAAATGGTATACTCATAAACTATTGTGAAACATGAAATAACAAAATTGAAGGAAAATTGATGGGCTTGTAATTAATAATATTAAGCCAGGTCTTACAAACTCAGAAAACAAATCACATGTTCTCTTCCTATAAAGTGCAAATCTGCTTATATGTATAGGTGTGTGTAACTTTACTATCAGGTTTTGAAAGGAGACACAGAAAAATAATGTTAGGCAATGGTAGGGAAATTAACTCATGAGTTATGGAAGAAGATATCAAGATAAATATTTTTTCTATTTTCAACTAAGCCAATTTTCATCCTGTGGTGAATAAGGGCATGAAAATGTAATTGGTGGAAACAATGTAAAACCATGAGCAATCCATGGCTTCTTTGAAGTATATATATCTAAATTGAAATAAATTGAATTTGGTTCCGGCCAAGTGTTCTTTTCTTTTCTCCATTTTTTTAATATTAGAAGCAAAATTGCTTTACATGCTTTACATGTCAATCCCAGTTCCCTCTCCCTCGCCTCCTCCCCTGCCCACCCACTAACCCCTACCCATCCCATACCCTCTATGATCCCCAGAGAGTGTGAGGCCTTCCAAAAGGTGGTCTTCAGAATCTGTCATATCCTTCTGGATAGCACCTAAGCCCTCCACCATGTGTCTAGACTCAGGGTGTATTTCTCCTTGTGAAATGGGCTCCCAAAGTCCATTCCTATGCTATGGATAAGTACTGATCTACTACAAGAGGCCCCATAGATTTCTGAGGCCTCCTCACTGACACCAACATTCATGGGGTCTGGATCAGTACCATGCTCATTTCCCAGATATCAGTCTGGGGACCAAGAGCTCCCCCTTGTTCAGGCCATCTGTTTCTGTGCGTGTCACCAGCCTGGTCTTGACCCCTTTGTTCATCACTCCTTGTCTGCAACTGGATTCCAGTTCAGTTCAAGGTTTTGCTGTGGGGGTCTGCTTCTACTTCTACCAGCTGCTGGATGAAGGCTATACTACGGCATATGAATTAGTCATCAATCTCATCATCAGGAGAGGGCATTTTAAGGTAGCTTCTCCTCTGTTGCTTAGATTGTTAGTTGGTGTCATCATTGTAGCTCTCCAAACATTTTACTAGTGCTTGATTTCTCTTTAAACCTAAAATGTCTCCCTCTAATATATTATCTCTTATCTTTGCTGTCTTCTGTCTCACCCCAGTTCAACCTCCCTGTCCCATCATGTGGTCCTCAAACCTCCTTTTCTGCCATTTTTTCATCCTGTGGTGGATAAGGGCATAAAAATGCAATTGGTAGAAACTGTAAAACTATGACCAAAGCTCGATGGCTTCATCGTAGCTTCTGAAGTATATAAATCTAAAATGAAATAAACTGAATTTGGACCTGGCCAAGTATTCTTTTCTTTTCTCCATCTTTATTTAAATTAGAAACAAAATTGCTAGGGGCTGGAGAGATGGCTCAGAGGTAAGAGGGTCGACTGCCCTTCCAGAGGTCCTGAGTTCAATTCCCATCAACTACGGTGGCTCACAACCATCCATTGTGAGATCTGGTGCCCTCTTCTGGTGTGCAGATATACATGGAAGCAGAATGTTGTATTCATAATAAATGAATAAATAAATAAAATCTTTTAAAAAATAAACAAAATTGCTTTACATGTCAATCCCAATTCCCTCTCCCTCCCTACTCAGCTCCCCCCACTAACTCCTCACCCATCCCATACCCTTTGTGCTCCCTACAGAGGGTGAGGCCTTCCATAGGGGAGTCTTCAGAGCCTGTCATATACTTTTGGATAGCCTGTAAGTCCTCTACTGTGTGTCTAGACTCAGAGGGTATCCCTCTATGTGGAAGGGGCTCCCAAAGTCCATTACTACGCTATAGATAAGTATTGATCTACTACAAGAGGCCTCCTCACTGACACTGACATTCATGGGACATGGATCAGTCCTATGCTGGTTTCCCAGCTATCAGTCTGGGGACCAAGAGCTCTCCATTGTTCAGGTCAGCTTTTTCTGTTGGGTTTCACCAGCCTGGTATGGACCCCTTTGCCCATCAGTCCTCCTTCTCTGCAACTGGATTTCAGTTCAGTTCAGTGTTTAGCTGTGGGTGTCTGCTTTTACTTCCATCAGCTGCTGAATGAAGGTTTTAGGATAGCATGTAAGTCAGTCATCAATCTCATTATCAGGGGAGGGTATTTAAGGTAGCCTCTCCTCTGTTGCTTACATTGTTACTTGGTGTCATCCTTGTAGATCTCTAGACTTTTCCTTCGAGGCTGATTTCTCTTTAAACCTACTATGTCTCCTTCTATTATGGTAGAAACTAGAAAAATATTACAAAGAATCAATGAAACAAAGAGTTGGTTCTTTGAGAAGATCAACAAGATGGATAAACCTCTATGCAAACTAATCAAAAGGCAGAGGGAGCATGCAAATTAACAAATCAGAAATGAAAGCGGGGATATAACAACAGACACTGAGGAAATCCAGACAATCATCAGGTCATACGTTGAAAACCTGTACTCTACAAAATTTGAAAATCTAAAGTAAAGGGACAGTTTTCTGGATAAATGTCACTTATGAAAATTAAACCAAGAACACATAAGCAATTCAAATCGACCTACAACCCCTAATGAAATAGAAGCAGTCATCAAAAGCCTTCCCACCAAAAAAAAGCCCAGGATTGATGGCTTCACTGCAGAATTCTCCCAGAAATTCAATCAAGAGCTAATACCATTACTCCTAAAATTGTTCCACAAAACACAAGCAGCAGGGACATTGCTAAAATCTTTTTATTAGGCTACAATCACTTTGATACCCAAGCCACACAAAGATACAACTAAAATAGGGAACTACAGACCAATATCCCTCATGAACACTGATGCAAAAAATACTCAACAATATATAGGCGAACTGAATCCTAGAACACATCAGAAAAATCATCCACCCTAATCAATTCCACTTGTAGGCATATATAGCCAAAAGAAGCACATTCATACAACAAGGACATCTGTTCAACGATGTTCATAGCAGCACTATTTGTAATAGCCAGAAACTGGAAGCAGCCTAGATGCCCCTCAACTGAAGAATGGATAGAGAAAATGTGGTACATTTACACAATGGAGTACTACTCAGCAGAAAAAAACAGTGGAATCTTGAAATGTGCAGGAAAATGGATGGAACTAGAAGAAACCATTCTGACTGAGGTAACCCAATCACAAAAAGAAAAACATGACATGTACTCACTCATATGTGGATTTTAGACATAGAGGAAAGGATTACCAGCCTACAATCCACACTGCCAGAGAAGCTAGGAAACAAGGAGGGCCCTAAAAGAGACATACATGATCCCCTGGAGAAGGGGAAAAGGTCATCATCCCCTGAGCAAATTGAGAACATGGGAAGAGGGTGGAGGGAGCTATGAGAATGAGAAGGGAAGAAGAGTAAGGTTGCAGAGGTCATGAGAGAGCAGAAAGGTTGAGTCAGGTGTAGATTAGAAGAAAGGATACATGATAGGTTGGGTTTTAGTTGGGGGGGTGGCAGGGGAGGAAGGGAGGGAGAAGGGAACTGGGATTGTCATGTAATTCAATCTTGTTTGTAATTCAAATAAAAAAGTTCAAAAAAGATTGAAAAGCTATTTTTAATAAAATGAGTATTTTACTTTTAAAAATGTGTTAATGAACTGAATATATTTTACTAAGAAATAAGGATTTCCAAAAATGATTTTAAAATGAGTTTACATCCTCTCCATCATGAAATTTAGATTATTTTAGGAACACATGTCCAATGGAGTGGGTCTATCAGAAAGGAATTGGAAGTAGATAATCAGCTTGTTTCTTGGACCCATTGGACACTGCTCCACTGCAGGCTGGGATGAAATGAATGGCTTACTCTATGCAGCATTGGTGGTGTGCCCTGAAGTCCTTTTTTCCTTGCTTATGGCCTGGTCCAGTGGTTCCATGATTGTCATTCCATACACACACAATAAGAGGGTTCAACACATCCATAGCACCCATGGTTCCAGGAGAACCTCCCCTGAGTCCAGAGCCATGCAGAACACCCTGGTCCTGGTATTTATCTTCCTGGCTTTTTACACTCTCTCCTCTATCTTACAAGGCTGCATAGCTCTTTTGCATAATCACAGCTGGTGGCTGGTGAACAACACTCGCCTCACTTCTTTATGTTTTCCCTCTTTTGCAACCTTGGTTCTTATGAATCATTACTCCAGACTACCTAGACTCATTTTGGTTCAGCATAAGGAATATAAGTCACTGATTCTTATTTTGAGTATGAAAATGATATGTTTTGTGTGGTGTGCAGATGTTACTCAGCTATCACTGTCACACAGATGGACTCAAAGATGGAGATCATTTGATTATGTTATTGTATGACCCAAAATATTCTTTCATTTTCCCTTTTACTGAAAAAAGATTATTTTGTTATATAATATATCCTGATTACAGTTTCTCCTCACTCTCCTCCCCACACTTCCTCTCCACCTCCCCTTCCATGCTCACACACTTTCTTACTGTCATTATGAAAGAATAGGTTTCTGAGACATAACAACAATGGGTAACAATACAAAAGATAATTTTAAAAAACTCATTGAGACTGCACAAGTCAAACCAACAAAAGTAAAGGACCCAAGAGAAGGCACAAGAATCAGAGAACCACTCGTTCGTAAACTCAGCTGACTCATAAAAATACTACAGTGACAGCTATGATATAAATGCAGAGGACTAGATGACATCCCGTTCAGTCCCTGTGCTTGTGGCTTCGGTCTCCATGAATTTGTAGAAGGTTTTACTAAATTGATTCAGTGGTCCATGTTCTCTTCGTGTCATTCATCACCCTCTGGCTCTTACCCTCTTTCTGCCTCCTCTACGATGGGCTTGTCTGAGCTCTGAGGGGATGGATTTGATAGAAACATTCAATTTGCTATCCCTGATGTCATAAGTACTTTTTATCACATCAGGATTCTTGCACGAGTGACAGGAGATACAGGGGTAATCCCTCAGCATAATAATGGATACTTACAACAAACTTTCAACCAAGTGCTAGGACCCAAGAATATTATACACAGGACTCATAAGTTTGCTGACCACAACTGGTGATGATTAACCTTCAAAGGCATCCACAATGTTTCTAAATAGTACCAATGATGAGGTATATCATGCAGAACCCAAGTCTTTGAAAGGATTTTCTATTTGGTTCATATCAGTAACAGAACAATTTGGGGAAAGGATCAAACATTAAGGAATATAAATGAGTACAAATAATGAAATTACCTGGAGAATATTGAATAATTGCATGGTGTTTAGTCGAACACATTTGGATTCGGAGGATGCACAGAACAAGGCTATGGAAGAAACAGATGTTTGACAATGGACTTAATACTAGCGAGGTTGCTTCTAAGGAACCTAAACTAATAAAAAACAGACAGTCACTCAAAGAATTTGCAGGGTAGAAAAATAGACTAATTACAGACTATTGAGGTATGATAAGGTGTAATGGATTTGTTAAACTCTCAATGGCAGAAAGATAGTGAATGTAGGATGTGGACAATATTTTCACAATGACTCTGTCAGACCACTGTACCCTTATCTGACCATAGAGAGGTCATGACACTAATAACATTGTCTATGAATTCAGGTCCCACACATGCCAAGCTTTAGACACAGTAATAGCTGTCAATGTAACTAGAGTTTTTCTAGAAGTTGATTTAAGACTTCTTGAAAAATTGTTGGGTCCACTCTTTGGAAATGATCATATATGATGAGACCCATTATTTTGTGTAATTAATGTCCTATAGGCAAGAAGATCTAGCTTCAGAGTGGTGCCCAATTATCCTCTTATGGGTAGAGGAGATGGGTCCTTTGAAAGCTGGCTTTCAAATTCATATCCTCTTTTATTTTAATTACCTATATAATTATGCAAATATAGTGATATATTATCATTGTATAAATATAATATAATATATTAGAAGGTATTAAATATGATAAATATGCTGGTTTCATAATGATTACCACTATATTCATATTTGCAATGTGCTAAATTGATTGTGCTGATGATATAAATGCATTTTTATGTCTGACCACATGCTATAGGATAAAAAAATTCCCTACATGTTTTCTTTATCTACACTAATTAATTTCATGTAGCTGTCCTTGCACATGAGCCTCGTCAGAGTTCCCATCTATGTTGGCATGGCAAGTAGGGCTGTGACTCTTCAGGCCCTGTTTTGAAAATGATAGTCTTGAAAATTCATGAATAAATTTAATACTCGCTCTCGTGGAGAAAAATCCATGCCTGGTACTACACATAGCTTGCTGGTTTAATGACTGTTAAGGCTGTTGGCATAGAAGAGATCCTACTATTTCCACCTTTCCAAACCACTATAATTTAAAACTGCATTCTCTATTTACTCTGAAACCTACAGGTATGAATACATCTCAGCCCTAATCAGCAAACAGCATCAATTTATAACAGATAGAGACCATTAGTACACAACTGGTTAAAATTCACAGAACAACTGACCCTAGGGTCCCCAGACCAAATCTGATGCATCTACAACACAAGCCCTGTAAAGAAGATTCAGAAAAATGTGGACAAAGGTGTGAAAATGTTGTAAAATCTAGAGGACAGGACATCTGCTGAGAGATTATATTTTGCCTATATAACAAGGAAGCAGAGCTTTTTACTTACCTGTGTATATTGTGTATTTAAACCTACATTAAAATACTCATCTAGCAATCATAGAACAGGATATACATAAGTGAGAAAACATATCCTATTTTTCCAAGAAAAATGCATTTTACTGCAAATTTGTTATTTTTGTCCACAACTAAATAAAATTCACACCCAACCCTTCCCCACAATGTATCTTTGATGAAGGTACGCTCTCATGAATGCAGTTATCGCTGTGATGCATGCTTCTCCAATGTTGATACTTCTTTATTGGTAATGATCTGATTGAAAAAAATTGTAACACTTTTAAAGTTTACATCCATCTTTGGTGTTTCCTGGATTAGAAATGAAATTTAAAAAGGGTTGGATTGTACTAACAATAAAATTACAGAACACAATAGGACAAAAAAAAACCCAAAAGATGGTGACTTCCATTCTGATCCCTGCTCTTTGCTTGAGGAGAGTGTGGGCTCTGCTTGGGCCCCACATCCCACCTTCCCTGCCTCCTTGGATCTTTCTGGGCCTGAACCTCTCATAGAGTCCACTTGCCATGGCTGGAAGGACCACACCTCACTCTTGTCCCCTCTCCACCCTCTGCCCTCTGCTTGAGGTGAGTGTGGGCTCTGCTCAGGCCCCAACTACCACCATCCCCCCTCCTTGAATATTCCTGTGCCTGCTCCTCTAATAAATTCCAGAAATTCCATATATTGACAGTTTGCTACTTTAACTCCTGCCAGCTTGTTCCAAGAATTTATGTGAACAAATATTGCTGCTGGATCCTGCCTGTTCCATTTATACCTCCAACTAATGTACATCCTACCTTATTATATTTGTGTCCCTACCACATTTTATTCTTCTTCCTAAGTTCCTGTTAAAGGAGCCACCTGTAAGCTCCAGTGCTTATTTGCTAAACTAGAGTCTCCTGATATGATGATTACTACAAAGTTCCACAATCATTCAAAATGCTGACATTAAAATATTCTGGAGGGCCTCAAAATATGATGTATCAGTCTCCCCAAATTTAGGGGTCATCATACAGTAGATGTAGAAAGAGTATTGGAAGCTTCTGAGACATAACAGCAATGCATAACAAGATAAAAATAGTTTTATTTAAATATCTCATTGAGACTGCACAAGGCAAACCAACAAAAGTAAATGTCCCAAGAGAAGGCACAAGAATCAGAGACCCCCTCATTCATAAACTCAGCAGTCATACAAATGCTAAAGCGACAGCTAGAATATATATATATATATATGCAGAGGACTAGATGAAAAGTGCTTGCAGCTTCTGTCTCCCTGAGTTCATAGGAGATTTGTTCACTTGATTCAGAGAGCCTTGTTCTCTTGGTGTCATTCATCCCCCTGGGTCTTACCCTCAAACTACCTCAGCTCTGATGGGCTTGTCCAAGCTCTTGGGGTATGGATTTGATAGACCATTGAATTTGGCTTTCCTGATGCCATAAATACTTTTAACATACCCAGCATCCTTGCATGAAATAACAAGAAATACAGGGATATTTCCTCAGCGTAATAAATGATAATTAATACAAACCTACAACTAAGGGTTAGGACCAAAGATTTTCTTTTGCTTTTTGTTTTTTGGGTTTTTTTTTTGTTTTTGTTTTTGAGATAGGGTTTCTCTGTGTATCTTTGGAGCCTATCCTGGCACTTGCTCTGTAGACCAGGCTGGCCTCAAACTCACAGAGTTCTGCATGCCTCTGCCTCCTGAGTGCTGGGATTAAAGGCGTGCATCACCAACACCTGGCTCAGGACCAAATATTTTATACATAGGACTCACAGGCTTGCTGACTGCTACTGGTTTTCTTTATCCTTCAAAAGTGTCCACGATTTTTCTACATAATACCAATGTTGGGGTATATCCTGCAAAACCAAAGTCTTTGAAAGCATTTTCTATTTGATTCTTATCAGTAACAGAACAGGTTGGGGGAGGATAAAACACGAGGGAAGATAAATGAGTGCACAAAATAAAGTTAACTGGGGAATATTGGTCAGTGGCATATCTGAGTAGGAAAAAGGTGCTCCCCCAAACCACTAAGACCCTAGGTGTCAAAGACAAATGTGAGTGTCACAGAGGAGATGCAAATGCCTGAAACTTGAGGGGCAAAGCACTTGGAGCCAAACAAACAGAGGACGTGGTGTGTAGTCAAACATGTTTGGATTTGGAGGATGCACAAGAGGAGGGAAGACACAGATGATTGACAATGGACTCAATACTACAGAGGTCACTGCTAAGGAGCCTAAACTAATAAAAACAGTCACTCAAAGAGTTTTCAGTGTAGAAAATGGACTAATTAGAGACTATTGAGGTACGAGGAATTGCATTTCTGAAACTTTCAGTGGTAGGAAGATAGTGGGTGTAGGATATAGACAATGTTTTCATAATGATCCCTGTAAGACCTGTGTACCCTTATCTATGTAGAACATAGATAGTGTTCTACAATACAACCCACACACCATGCCTCAGAGAGCACATGACACTAATAACATTTACTATGAAATCATGTTCCATACATGCTGAGGTTTAGACACAGTAAGAGCTGTCAAGCTAACTAGATGTCTTCTAGAAGTTGATTTAGACCTTGTAACACATTGACAGATCCTGTCCTTGTGAGGGATCATATGTGATGAGACTCATTATTTTGTGTAATTAATATGCTATGGGAAAGAGGATGTAACATCAAAACGGTGCCCAATTCTCCTTTTCTGTGCATTAGAGATGACTCCTCCCTAATCCCCTAGCAGTCTTTCAAATTTGTAGCCTCTTTTATTTCAACTAGCTATTTAATTATGCAAATTTAATAATTTAATTGTATAAATATAGTACATAATAACAGGCATCAAATATGCTATATTTTGTAATAATTACCACTATATTCGTATTTGTAATGTGCTAAATTCCTTGTGCTAATGATATATATGTATTTTTAGGTCTGACCACAGGGTATAGGGTAACAAATCCCTAGGGAAGACTGATGTCGCCTTTATCTACACTCATTAATTACATGTAGCTGTCCGTCCAGATTTCCCATCCATGTGGTCATCGCAAGCAGGGCTGTGACTCTTCAGGCCTTGTTTTAAAATCATAATCTTGAAAATTCATGAATAAATTTAAGACTGGCTCAAGTGGAGAAAATCCATGCCTGTCACTATACATAGCTTACATGTTTAATGTCTGATAAGGCTGTTGACATAGAAGAGATCCTACTATTTCCACCTTTCTAAACCACTATAATTTAAAACTGCATTCTCTATTTATTCTGAAATCCACAGGTAAGAATAGGTCTCTAATCAGCAAACAGCTTCAATTCATAACAGATAAAGAGCATTACAGTAGTACTCAGCTGGTCAAAATTAACAGAACAATTGGCACTAAGGTGCCCAGCCCTGATTTGATGTATCTACAACACAAGTCCTGTAACTAATATTCAGAAAAAGGTGACAAAGGTCTGAAAATGTTGTAAAGTCCAGCAGACAGGACATCTGCTGAGAGATTACATCTTGTTTACTTAACCAGGAAGCAGAGCTTATAGTACCCTTCTACCTACCAGTGTATATCTTGTATTTACTCCCACATTTAAATACTTATCTAGCAGTCATAGAGCAGAATATACATAGGTGAGGAAGCATGTTATTTTTCCAAGCAACATGCATTTTACTGAAAATTTATTTTTTTTCTCCACAACTAAATAAAATTCACACACAAGCCCCCCCAAGATGCATCATTGATTAAGGTGCACTCTCATAATGAAAGCCCGAAATGGTTATGATGCAAACATCTCCAATGTTGATACTTCATTACTGACAATGATCTGATTGAAAAAATATTGTACCAGTTTTAAAGTTTACATCCGTACTTAGGAATTTTCCAGATTAGAGATGAAATGTAAGTAAGTAAGTAATGATAAAATGATAGAACACAATAGAACAAAAACAATAGAAAGAGGGCAGGCTATAAATGTTAGGGCTCTCTGACGTGTAACATATGTTGTTTGTTATTAGCAGAGCCTGGTAACTAGGGTGTAGTGTTTGATGAGAAGAAAGGGACACAATGCTGGAAAGCAAGCAGCTGTGGCTACACTGGCATGGACCAGCCACCTACAGGTTCCGTTTACAAAAGTTAAGCACATGGTTAAGATGCCAGATGTTGAATAAAAGAGCACAAAACTGCTGACTAGGACAAGGATGGTTTGGGTGGCTCTGGTCTCGGGAGATGATTTGGGACACAGAACTCTATGCATGTATTGGACCCTCTGCTTGTGCTTCAGCAGGACAAGCACCATGGAACCACTGGCCCATATCATGAGAACCAAACACATGACATCAGAGGAGCCCAATAAGATAACATATAAGGCATACGTTAGATTGTGAGGTTTGGCCACAGCACAGTATAGCAAATCACGGAAATCAGTGCAGTTTTTTCCATACCCCAGGTCTGTCACTAACACAGGAATGAAGGCATTTAACACCATTTGCAGGGGCCAACACATGTTGACAGAAGGTCCAATGACATTGTAGGCTCTTGCTTTGAAGTGTTTGTACTTGGCATTCCTTGGGGTGATCATGATGGCTTGGAAGAAACTTAAGAGGGCTGTGGACCCAAGGGATACTCCTCTGGCAACTCTATGAAAGTAAAAGACAAGTTTACATGCAATGGAATCTAAAAAATATGTCCAACCAAAAGCAGCCATTGTCTGAGGGATTCCTTTACAGAGCAGAACCATGAAGTTAGCACAGGTCAGCCTTTTGACAATAAGGTCTGTAGGCCTGGCTTTGATCCCAGAGAATTCATTGATGATGAAACAGCAAAGCAAGGCTGAGTTCCCCATCATTCCCAGTGTAGTCTGGGACACAAAGACAATCCCCATGGCCAGGTCTGTTGATATCATTCTGTTTAATTTGTGTGATTATTACTTAATGTGAGACCCAGACATCTCTAGATAGATATGAAGAAGTACTGTCTTCATGCCATGTTAAATATTGTGTTTCTCAGCAACCAGAACATTTCATTGTTGAGGCATTAGAAACTGTGTCCTTTTCATAAGAAGATTCCTGAGTTTGATAGCAGGTTGATTGTGGTGGTATGTCAAATCTATAGGGTCCTTCATTTTGAGTTGGCATATTGCACAGTGCCTCATAATCAATATTTCCTTTAAATTTGTTGCTACCTTGCATCCAAGGTTCCATTTGTGAGACTGTTAAGACAATTAATCATACTTTAGTAAGAGATAAATACAGACAGACAGACACAAACACAGAGAGACTCAGTGGGAGAGAGAGTGTGTGTGTTAGAAGACCTTCATTGGATGTTTGTCTCCCCTTTAACTACGTAAGCCTGGAAACTGCCAAGCTAGAAGTCAGTTACCTTTACACACTAAGCCATCCCAGATTCCCCAGATTCTACCAATGGCAAAAGAAAGGCCTAGGCCCTACCCCAAAGGATATGATAGAGTCTGAAGACCCCCATGGAAGACCTCACCCTCCCTGGGGAGGAGAAAGGGTATGGGATAGGTAGGGTGTTAGTGGGGGGGCAAGGGAGGAGGGAAGGGAGAGGGAACTGTGATTGACATGTTGTTTCCAATTTAAGTAAAAAATGGAAAAAGAAAGATATAGCAGGATTGAAAACATATAGAGCAAATGGTATAGTAATCATCAGAATGCATGCAACACTTTTTCATTAAAATATATCCTGTTATCAAAGAAAAACTAATCATATTAAAATCGTATGTCCATTCTTTTCTCTGTTCCATTTAAAAAATTCTTCTATGTGTTTGCAAACAATCCTGTGATATCCTGAAATATTTTTAGACCATAATCACAAAAGTATAAAACACAATTACCTAAAGACAACAATGTGGATTGTATAAAAATAATTTTGCTTAAAATTGAATTCAATAAATGTTAAAATTGCCTCAATATCACAATTCCAGTGAGGAAAACTTTTGCCTTCTTTTTTCTAATGTAGTGTTATTCACACCTGGAAAAGTTCACTAATGCTGTCCACTTGCCTAAATACAATCCAAATGAAATGATACCTACATAAACCTGTAAAATACATAATATTTTCAATTACACAGAACAAAGGTATGTACTGGGTCTGCATATGTCCCAGTAGTACTCAGAAGAGAAAATCATGCCTACTGGTTAGATCTTCCAAAACCGCTGACGTGAACATTCATCCCCAACTATGAAAATATGAACTTGGTACTGTGTGACAAACCCCATTATAATTGCTTGCTGTTGGTATCTACAGATATAGGACTTTTCTGTGTTTTATGTACATGAATACAACATTGGATCTTCATTACAGTTACTTCCTTCACAAAAGGAACATAGCCTCTTAAATCCACTGTGCACTGAGGTTTGCACTAGTAAAAAGAAAACCACCAACTTCCTCTGGAAGCCAGAGTTTATACAATCCAGCATGGATAGCTCATGTTTGTACGAAAGCAATCTCTTAGCTCACTGTGGCTGCCATGAATGTCGCATCTCACTGAACAGAGCCTGAGACTTCTAAAGAGAAGGGGTGAGGAGGTGAACCCATGAGCACTGTTACAAGTGTCTCAATCACAAAGATCCCACCTCTGTCTTATTAATAACCAACAGCTATGACCTTAGCAAATAGTTCTAAGAAGATCTGAAAAGAACTTAAAGAACATCTCACGTACAGATTTCTTACCGTGCTGAGGCATCAGGTGTAATCAGCCCCTGTGCTGGTGTCTCTAGTGAAAGAGAAAGACTCGTTCAGTTCTGCAGTCACACAGATTGCAGCAGATTGCCCTCACTTCAGCAAGCCTTCAGGAAAAAATTCAAGACTCACCCGAGAAAGTAAATTTCTCTGCGATGGGTGATGCTGGATAGACCTTCACTGGACAGAGGTATGGATAGCCTGTATCCATATAGGAACCAATCCCCTGTACACTCTGACTGACATGTTGATATACTTATGCCCCATTTCCCTTGTGGTCCAGGTGATGTTACAGGAGGAAAACTTGACACTGTCTGATGTATACATCTTTACATCACAGACTGAGAAACTTTCAATTGGGTTGAACTGCAGAGGGACATGATGTCTGCATTTTTCTCTCATGGGTGTTAGGACACAAAGGGGACCCAGGGCACTGGAGGAGAGGGATGGATTCTCAGGAACAGGGAGTGATGGCAAATGAGAAAGTCTATGTGAATGTTGAATTGTGGAGCTACTCTCCCCAACTTTTACAGAGTATATGAGTAGAAAATGAGCACACACACACACACACACACACACACACAGAGTCAGAGAGAGTCAGAGAGAGAGACAGAGAGAGAGAAATATAAAAATACCAAGTGAAATTATTTTCCAGAAGTCAAATACCACCTGCAACATTTTTGTTATAGGAACAAGGCTTGGATTAATTAATAATACATTTCTCAATATTTCACAATTTAGGAAATACATTGTTAGTGTAATTTACGAACAGAGGAGTTAAGTATGCATTATGAAGATGAAAATTTCAAATAGCAAAAATATTTTAATAAGAAGAGACTTTTTATATAGGTACTGGTACCTGGACTGATTGGTCCCAGGCTACAGTCCGTAGCTCTCCTAAGATGGAAAAACTAGTCCTAAACACCCAGAACTCAAAAGGCAAACCTCACAATATTACATATATTCTGCATATATTTACACAGAAGATTATTTTTTAAAAAAATGCCTTTCTTAGTTGTCCTAGGCAGCTTTGTGAGCAGAGTAAGGAGATTAGATTACAAGAGCAGAAATAGCAGTCAGTCTTATGACCTACAGTCATATAGGAACAGCAAATTTTACAAGATTAGTATATTTAAAAATATACTTCCATGTCTGCAAAATGGGAATGGGCTAGTGGGATACAGCCTACATAATTTAGAGGCATTTTACTTTATATATACACCTTAATCATTGGATATTAAAACCTTAAATGCATTGGAGGCTAACATACCTCTGTAAGTATGTTAACTGTGTACCAAACAGACCAAAGTCTCGCCTTTTTCATTCTGAGGATCTACAACTACCTCTCCTGTCTGTGAGGATCTGTACATACAGCAGTTAGCAGTGACTTCCAGACAACAGCGAGATGTGTGGAACCAGCCTCAGATAGTTCTCACTTCAGTGACATTGTCCTTGTACTTTTTGATACATTATGTACGTTTGTGAATTTATGACTCTCTCTCTCTCTCTCTCTCTCTCTCTCTCTCTCTCTCTCTCTCTCTCTCTCTCTCTCTCTCTCTCTCTGTGTGTGTGTGTGTGTGTGTGTGTGTGTGTGTGTGTGTGTGTGTGTGTTTGTCCTGGTATGAAATCTGGTTTACTCTGTAACTGAGCTTTAGAAAATGTGATGGCGAACCGTTTATATCCTTGTTCACATATCCTACAAATATCAGATAGGGTATAATCATGAATGGGAATCAATAATGTGACTTCCTATACAAGATCTGAACAAGGATGATACTCATATACAAGCTTAAATGGAAGGAATGCATCTCATGTATCCTCAATTGTAGTCAAAGAACTTCAGGCAACTGGACCCAAAGCTCACGTCCTTATGAAGAAGGATTATTATATCTCTTAACACACATCAGATTATCTTCTTTCTATAGTCCATGGTAGTCAAACAGAGGTCCACCATCATTCAAGGTGCTGAGAAGAAGAGACTCCATAGGACCCAGCTAATAAGAGGGACATCTACACCACAACTCTTCCTCCAAAAACTCAGTGATCATTATGGAAGAAGAGACAGAAAGAATGGTAGAACATTGCAATTGTATATATTTCTATGGAAACAGGATTTCTACATAGAGGACAGGGCACTTGCACTAGTGAATTCACCTATTTCTATAGTAGGCAAAAACATGCACATGATGAAGCTAAACAAAATTTCAGGAGATTGGAAGTTGCCATGATGTCCTTCTCGTAGCTGAGGGGCTATGAACCACAGATGACATGGGAGAGGCTGTGTCAGATTTCTTTAGTGATTTGTACTTTGAGAGGCATCCTGTGCTTCCATAGAGGCCCTTGTACTAAGAACATAAGAGCATCTGTAAGTTCAGCCAGTAGTTGTTTTCTTCGGCTGTTCATTTGTTTTGTTTATTTGTTAGCAACAAGTGAAAATTGGAGGGAATTGTGTGGGATTAAATAAAAGACATGGCAAGGAGATAATGGTGGGTGGATTTGAGGAAAAATGTGCATATATGAAATAGTCAAAGAGTATTCTACTTAATAGTAGTAAATGTTGTAAAACTTAAAAAAAACTTAATTCATAGGGGAAGAAGTCAGAGCAGCCTAGATTCAATGATGCATAGATATTTCCTTAAATTTTTCCTGAATTTGACATCAAAATTTCTAGTACTGGTGACACAGTCAGACTTCAGGGATAATGAAAACTCAACTCCTCTTCAAAATCATGAGATGTTCATAAGAAATTTATAAGCCTGTCTTTAATTACCAACTGGAAGAAGTTTGATAAATAATTTTGTCTCCCAAAGACACACTGTCATTTCCACTGCAGGTGACATGAAAATTGTCATTATGAAGGGAGGTGAGGTCACAGACTTTTGAACCATTGTCTCAGACTTGAGCTGCCCTCCTCTCTCACAGTGCTAGTTATGGTGAAGTCAGGATATGTGTAGTGAGTCCACAACAGTGTAGATATAAGAAGCCAGGGGAGTGCACTATATTGCAGAGTGTGTTTCACAGCCAGAACTGAGGAGACCTGTGTGAGAGCTTATGTCTGATAATGGGAATCTCAGGTAGAAATAGGTTTGTAGAACATAGAGGGAAGGCATAAGGATTACCACATTGTTAAGAGGTGAGTGAGAAAGAGAGATATAAGTATTTCTAATCTTATGACAGTCCCTGTTTTTAATCTTTCTGTAATGTAAGTCACCCACTGAGGGAGACTGTTGGTAACACCATGGTAATACATTCCATCTGTGAAGATGCTCAAGGATTGTGGTAATAAGTCAATGTGATAATTTGTCTTAACTCACATGATGTGTAGACTAGTTTGTGGGTAATATTATTATTGGGGATCTTGCCTGGGTTTTACACTCACAAGAAGAGTTAAAATAGAAATACAAGAAGTACACAACCATGGGAAATTGCACGATGTCCATCTGATTCTGGAATAAAATGTATTTTTACAGAAGAGTACATTTATATGTTGTAGAGGTAATTACTGTGTCTGCCTTGAGTGATACCTGGTAATATGACTGTTTGAAACTTCCTTTTAACTCTGGACGATGAATCTGAAGGGAAAAGTACCAGTAAGAGTATCAGACAATGACAGCCAGGTCTATATGTGTCTTGAGTTAGTTATAGTCAAATGTTAAGCATAACTTCATTCCATGGCTGACTTCACTGATTATTGTTGCTGCTAATGGAATACAGGGCATTGTACTTGATGGTTCAGGGCCACTAATCTCATTTGTGTACACACTTTGTTTTTTATTTCTGTTTAGCAAATGTCTACATTTACCCATTCTTTTTTAGGCATCTCACATGTATCTCTTTTTTAGTGAATTATAAATGATAATATAATCAGTTCACCCATATAAGAAATAGCAAGTACATACAGAATTTTAAACGAAATATTTTAGTAGCTTAAGTTTTTTCACATGCACATGTACTTTATGTAGTATTTTCCACAAAGTAATTATATTAGTAATTCATCTGTAGTTACCACCCTAGACTTTACCCGTCAAAGATAACAATGAATATTTCTGTGGACATCCATCAGGTCCATATTGTCCTTGTGAAAGGAAACTGGGAAATGGCACAACTTTCTGTCACATCAGAGCATACTTAGAATACTGTGTTTTGGTAAAATAATTAAAGTGTTATATGCACTTGTCATTTGCCTGTTGAAAAATGCTAGTGTAACAAAATGAAAAATCATATTTAAAAAGATTATATTATCTGTTGTGTTTTGGGAGGCATGACTGATTTTCTGCATGTATTTATGTACACTCTGAGAACGCATTGTCTACAGAGGAGGGAAGAGTGTGTGTGAACACTCTGGAATTAGACTACACAGTTTAAAGCTACCATATGGGTGTTGGAAAAGAGCACTCAGTGTTCTTTACCACAGAGCCATCATTCTAGTCCCTACAAATGAAAACTTTCTACAACCAAAATCATATAACACAGCAATGAAGTGGACACAATGTCAAGTGGGGAACACAAACTGCATATAGACTTTGGAATGTTTGTGAAACTGTCTCATGGCTTTTTTGACCAGACTAGGGTGACTCTGTTTGCTCCACACTAGTAATGTTAATGCCCTTTCAGTTTCTATTCTGACACAAACAGATTTCAGATTTAAAGAGGTGCTTACCACATGTGTGTATATGGTTTGGTCTTGAAAGTTGAAATAAAAAAAGATCAGTGACTCATTATTTATTATCATTGTTGAATACTTACACTTAGTACTAAAAATTACACTGTAATGATAACTCTTTCTGTCAGCTGCCTGGGTTCTGCTGCTGCTTTAGGGCCCACAAATAACACACAAAGTCTTATATTACTTACAATGCTGCTGGCCAATGACTAGGATTTCTTAGTTGCTATCTCAGTCTTTATTATCAACCATAACAACTGATCTATATAGATTTATAGGGACTTATCTTACTGAGGACGCCGGCCAAATGTCATCTATTCCTGTGATCACAGGGCGACTCCCTTCTTTCCTACATTTCCCAGAATCCTCCTTCTCTTTTATTCCTGCCTATATTGCTTCCCTTTTGGCCAACAGTGCTTTATTTATCAACCAATAAAACAAACATACACACAGAAGGACCTCCCCATCATTACACCTGTCATTTCTTATGATGTCAGGATGCAAAAGGAAGAGTGTATAGATGAAGAACTCTTGACACAGTAGAAAAAACTTAGAAATCTAACCAAATCCATAGAAATAGAAAGATCTATAAGTGAATATGGACAGGGTTTTTTTAAACATGGCTCAGTAGAGGTTACTAAGATAATTGGACAAAACTCTGTAACTGAATTACATGTTGGGAGACTTCAAAGCAAGGAAGGAAGGAAATCTCATAAGAAGAATTATTTGGCAAGTGAAATATGGTTCTATTATGAACACTGTGAGATGTTCAGAAGCAGATCATTGAGAAGTGCAAAGTAAATGCTCCTTTAAGTACGAGGGTGCATATATGAATCATCGTAAGATAAATAATTCCTTGAATGACTGGATTTTATTAGTTTCTAGGGATATGCTGTTATTTATGGCTGTTATATCAGTGAACATAAGGAATTGAAACATCACAGAAAATGTTCAGGCCTGACGGAGGGAACGGGACACATGAGAGGCAGCTTTTGTTTACTGAGTAGAATCCTACTGTGTTCTCTATTAAGAGAGGAGTCAAATCATGTTATCTCAACACTAGCTTTGCACTTTATGTCTGTGTTGACACACATCATGAGACACGATCAGGCATGAAATATTGTAGAAATTCGGGAAACAGACTAGAAAGACATGAAAATTGTAGGAATATTCATGGGGGAAAAGAATTGGCGAGGAGAAAATGGAGGGTATATTGACTAAAAGGCATAGGCATGAATGAAACACTCAATGACAATCAGTAATAAATTTTCTAAATCCTTGGGAAACGAACTAAAATTATGTGTGTGAGAAGTCAGATATGCCTACCCAATGAGACAGATAGACTTGTGCAAGTTTGTCCTGAATCTGATCTCAAAGTATCTAGAACTATCCACTGCTGACCCAAACACACTCCAGGGATCATGAAAACTTAAATCCTCTTCAAAACAACTTGTTCCATTGGAGATATACAGGAGACTCTTAAGTGTCTTTTTAATTAGCAACAGGAAAAGTCCCATAAATTATTTTGTCTCCCCAAAACACATTGTCAGTGCCAGTGCAGGTGACATGAAAAATGTTATTCTGAAGGGAGGTGAGGTCACAGAGTCTCAAACCTTTATCTCAGGCTTGAGCTACCTTTTTCTCCCACAGTTCTTGTTATTATGAGGTCAGAGTCTGTACACTGAACCCACCACACTGCAGAGATAAGAATCCAGGTGAGTGCAATCATTGAAGAGTGTGCTTCAGAGCCAGCAATGAAGAGGATTTTGCAAGTGCTCATTTGTGATAATGAAAATCTGGGGTTGAAATAGATCTGTGTAAAAGAGAGCTAAGGCCCCAGAATTATTAAATAGTTAAGAGGTGACTGAGCAAGAGAGAGATTTTCCTAAATTTGTGATAGTCACAGTTGATACTTTTTGTAATGTAAGTCACCCACTGAGCATAACTGTGGGTACCATCAGGGTAATAGAGCCCATCTGTGGAGATGCTGAAGGAGTGTGGTAATAAGTCAATTTAATACCTCATCTTACCTCACATGATGTATACCTTTGATTTACTTTGCAGGTATTATCATTATAGGTGAATTTACATGGGCTCTCAGCAATAATAATAATTAGAATGGAAATATACGAAGCAAACCAACATGGGAAGGTGCTCCATGTGAATCTCATTTTAGAGTAATATATTTTTATTTAACAGTCATTTTATGAGCTAAAGTGTTAGCAACCATGTCTGCATTGTTGGCCCCCTGGCATAATGACTCTTCAACCTCACCTCTTGAAATTAGGAAAGTAACACTGAAATCATGATTTCCAGTATGATTATCAGGCAATGACATCAGGTCCAAATGTGTCTTGAGTTATCTCCCTTAGTTTACTCAAACTTAATTTTAAACATAGATTGCTGCCATGCCTTCCAGTGTTTATCATTGTTGCTAATTGACCCTGTGGCCTTTTTTATAGAGATTCATGGCTATACCCCTCATCTTATTTTTATAGACATTTTGTTCTTTATTTCAGTTTGTATAAGTGTTTAAGTTTTCCTATTTTCAAATTTCCTTTTAGGTGTCTCTCATGCATCTCTTTATTTGAATGCTATATATATATATATATATATATATATATGCTATGTATATATATATATATATATATACATTTGAATGCTATATATATATATATACATATATATATATATATATATATTAGTTCATCAATATAAAAGGAGGCACATACATACAAATTTTTAAGTGAAATATTTAAGAACTTAATTTTCTTCTCAGGCACATATATTTCAGGTTTCATTTAGAACACAGTTATGGTGTTAGTAATTCATCTGTCCTGACCATTCTACACATTACCCCTCAAGTATAACAATGAATATTCCTGGGTAATCATAAATATCTGGTCTATCATGTGTTTTCTAAATGAAACTGGGTGATGGAACAACTTTCTGTCACCTAGGAACATGCTTAGAACACTGCTGTCTAGTAAAACACCAAAGGACCTTTCTGCAGTTGCCAGTTGCTGGATAATATAACCCTTTATGTCAAATGAAATCTTATACTTGAAAATATTTGATTATCTTCTTTGGTTTTTGTGTGCATGGATGTTTTGCCTGTATGTATATGTGTATAGCATAAGAATACAATAGCTTCATAGGACAGAAGAGGGTGTATGGACCCTTAGGAACTAGACTTACAATTTTGAACAACCATATGGGTTTGCAGAGGAAAAAATATCCTCAGCTACAGCAGCACGTGATCTTTACTACAGAGCCAACATTCTAGTCCATACAAATGAAAACTTAATTCAACCAAAAGCATACAACATAAAACCAATGAAGGGTACACTGTCAATTGGGGAATAGAAACTGCATATGTGACTGGAGTATGTTGAAACCATGTCTCATGACCTTGTGAGGACAGACTGAGGTGACTGGGCTTGAACCGCATCAGTCATAGTCAAGTCTTTTCAATATTTACTCTGAAACAAACAGAATTTGGATTTAAAGAGGCACTTACTCCATGTATTTACATGAGCTGGTGTTGAAAAGTGGAAACAAAAAATGAGCAGTAACGCATTGATTGTTACTATTGTTGGTTATTTAACAGATATTTACTAAAAATTAAACACGTCCCATTTCTTATGTTATTCATGATGCAAAAGGTAGAGATGACAGATGAAACAAACAGATGA
This sequence comes from Cricetulus griseus, assembly GCF_003668045.3. Taxonomy (NCBI): domain Eukaryota; kingdom Metazoa; phylum Chordata; class Mammalia; order Rodentia; family Cricetidae; genus Cricetulus; species Cricetulus griseus. Next base: position 398,637 of record NW_023276820.1, read on the forward strand.
CAAAGTTGAAAACATGCCTGGAGTCTAAGCTGTAATCCATGGGAATGGAAAGATCTATTAATGAATATGGCCATGGTTTTTAATATGGCTCAGAAGAGGATACTAAGAAAATCAGGCAAAACTCCATCTGAGCTGGTTATATCGGGATTCTTCAGAACAAGGAAGGAAGGAGTCTCTTATAACATGAATAAAATGGCAACTGAAATATGCATCTGATGTGATCAACGTGAGAACTGTGGAAACACAAAACTTGAGGAATAAAGTTTAAACCCTCTCTCTTTGAGAACAACGGTGCACGTATGAGTCATTACAGGATAAGTAATAACCTGACTGACTTGCTTTTATTAGTTAGAGGAACTTGCTATTGTTTCTGGCTGATATGCCATTGAAAATAAGGACTTAAAGATCACAGAAGTTGATCAGCTATGATTGAGGATTCTGGACATAGGAGAGGGAGCTTTTGTTCAATGAGTAGAAAAATACTCTGTTCACTATTAATGGAGGAGTCTAATCATGTGATCTCAACACTGGTACCTAACATTGTGTCTGCATAGATACACATCCTGAGGCATTTTCAGGAATCAAAGGCTGCACAATGAGTGATACAGATTGATAGACATACAATAAATATAAATATTTTAAAATTGTATTTGCCATTATACATGTAACTCCTAATAAGATAAAACAATGTGAGTATTTACCAATGAAGAGACTGAATTTCAGTGGATGTGATCAAACTGTACCTTTCTGTCCAGATTTCTATGGCTTCTAAGACAGGCACTATTTCTGGACTGGACAGCCTTTAGGATGAAGTATCTTGTCAAAAATTGTAAATAATTATTTCCATCCTCACAGATGTGCCAGGATAGGATCACTGGCATCATTTCCCTGAGCGTGTGCCTGGCCTCTCAGTAAGTACAACTCCAGGTAAGTAGAACTTTAAAAACCTAACATAGATATTGGGTTTTGACTTGCTCCATGTTAGGCAGGGTATATGCTGATCAGTATTATAACCTACATCCATGAAAATGATATATAGAACTTCAAAAAGTTTCCAGTGAACATGTTGTCCTGATGTATGTCTTTAGTGGCAACACTCAGGTGATTGCGGCAGGAGGATGTCTGTGATTTTGACATCAGCATGGTCTACATAGCACATGTCAGGAATATAGAGAGAGCCCATGTCTCACAGAAAACCAAAACAACACAAAAAACAGAGAAATAATCAGAAAACAACATTTCCAAGAATATTGTGTTTTTCTGTGTTCATTCTTTGAAAGTGTGCATTCTAGTTGTTGTAATATTTTCCACATTTATAATTGACAGGTTGAACAGCAAAACTATGAAGAACATGCTTGTGTCACTGTTCTGAGAGCCTTTCAGTGAACTCATAACTCAGTCAGTCTCAGTGTTCACAAATATTTGTTGGTGTTTGTTGGGATCATAGTCTCAAACTGTGTTTCCATAAGTTTAATGTACACATACCTGCATCATTAATCAAACAAACTTATGCAAAACATTTTCTCTGTGCTCTCTGTCTCTCTTTTTTGTTCTTTCTCTGTACCATTTGTTCTTTCATAGTATTTGTTTCTAATGTCATTTTTGAACTAATGAAACAAAAATAACAAAAATAATAACCCAATTATCTTAGAGGACTTTTTAGACATGGACCATGTCTTGGAGTTCAATAGATACTCCAGCAAAAACAATAGTTAGATCCACAACAATTTAAAAAAAAATAATTTAGCAAACTCAGATATATGTTGCCTTTTTGTTGGGATTAGACATATTGGTAACATTCATGAGATTATACTTCATTTTCTTGTGTGTGACTGTATATTTTAAGTTTTCTTTTTACACATGAACTTTGGAATGTATTATTGTCTTCCCAACCACTGGTATGTGAAGTTTTTTGAAGTATTCCCAACTTTTTGTAGGCCTAATACACTTGAGAGCAACTTCCCAGAAGTCCAATACAGGGAAATCAACCAATGTGGGCTGTATTTTGTTTAATTTATTGATATTTGCAACTCTTAGACTATATTCTAGACATATTTTTAAATTTATAATTTGTTATGGAATCCTTCATGAGAGGACTCAGATTTTTAGAAGCAACGAGTGTCACTATGCTTGTTTGTAAAATTGCTGTGATCCAGATCCTCAGGGTCTATTTTTGTTAGTGGTGGTATTTGGTATGTTGTAATAGTCTCAGTATACTGTCTCCAACTATCTTTTGACTCCAGTGTGCTGCTTAGCTGCTTGTGCTTGCACTCAGTGTCATGTTTTCTTTTGTCCAAATATGACTCTTCTCACATTTTGTCTGTCTTGTAATCTTTCTTTTCTTTGGCCATCATTTTCTACAGGTTTTTCTGTGTCTTTTTTTTCTTTTGTTTGTTTCAATTTCTAGGCAATTTCAGTGTCATACCTTTTTCTATAGCTATACATGAATTTGTTATTATGAACATTGCCTTTACTTGCTTGGTATTAATTTAATTTTGTTACGTTTTTTTGCTTATAAATTAGAAAAATTCCTTAAGGCTTTTTCATACTTACTATTTTGATAGGCCCAAAGCTTCTTCTTCCCACATTTCTCTACCCTCAGTCCAGCTTATACTACCTCATGAATACAATTCCTTTTTCACTTTCAAAACTCATGTAATTTTTTACCCTCCTAATCCATCTCTGAGTTGTTCTTAATGGCCCTTCCAAGTCTAGTGGGCACTACTCACACTCACTCCCACACAAGAACCCATTTCTAATAATTAGACATCACATCTGGGCCAGTGGTATGCTTCTCTCTGGAATGTCTTACATCAAGTAATTGAGTATATTCTATAGCGGCAGCCATTTCTAGGATATTCTACATGAAAGAGCAAGGGTAATGGGAGTTTGCAGTTGGGAGTTTCAAAGGTCTCAGCTCATTTCAACACTCCATATATACATGCTAAGATCCTCAGCTTTTACCAATTCAACCCCAGCTCTTGATTGACAGCTGAGGGTCCCTATATGGCTGATGAGTGTGAGGGGAACAGTATCTCTCTGGGCCACCTTGCTTCAGCCAGGTGCTGATTCATAGCAATTACTGTGTGCTTCTGCAAGGGGATCTGACCTAATCTAAGAAGTGTTAGCAGACACCATTTCTCATGAGGATAGAGTGTGGTGTCCTAAGAGAGTCCTTAAACTTCACTGTACTGACGGGATGTTAAACCCAGTGCCATCTTTTCTATCATTCCCACACTCGACTTCTGAGTGGTGCCTGATTATTCCAGACAGAGTTCCAATACAAACAACGAACGGTCCTGAAGTTGATATCATTCAGAAGATATTATCGTTCTTGCAATTTCTCCTAGCACAGTTTGCTTATCTCATTATATTATGCATTCTTTGACATTTCACCGTGTCAATTGTTCCCTTCTCTCCAACAGTTCTAAACTGAGTGGGGTCACATGTGTGTGTGTGTGTTTGTGTGTGTGTGTGTGTGTGTGTGTGTGTGTGTGTGTGTGTGTGTATGTGTGTGTCTGGGGTGTGACTTTTCAAAAGTGCTAGCTCATAACTCAGTATGATTTATTTTCACGTGTTCAAGGCCAGCGCTGAACTACTGTGCCTAAAGGACCCTGAGCTTCAGTGTCTCTGTAGCTCTGTGGTTCAATGCCATTTTCCTCCACCCCTGGCTACCATCATTTGGCATTATTCATTTGACTGGAGAGATAGCCTGATCATGTTCTTAAGGAAATTGTGCTGAATCACAGAATGAATATCTGGAACCTGGCAATCAGAATCATTTTCTTATCACAAACTACAACTGGAATTCTTGGAAATTTCTCTCTTTTGTTGTACTATCTAGTACTTTATTGTAGAGAACACACATTAAAGCATACAGATTTCATTCTCATGCACCTAATGTCAGCCAATGCCTTGATCATTCTCTCTGCAGGAGTGCCCCAAACAATGGCAGTTTGGGGATTTAAATATTTTGTGAATGATTTTGGATGTGTATTCCTATTGTACATTCAAGGATTTGCTCGAAATGTGTCCATTGGCACTACCTGCCTTTTGAGTGTCTTCCAGGCAATGACCATCAGTTCCAGGAAGTCATGTTGGAAGGATCATAAAGCCAAAACTACAAAGTGCATTCACTGCACTGTTTCCCTACTCTGGGTCTTCTACATGCTGATACGTTTCATATTCTTGAACATATTTATGAAAATGAATAGCAAAAACATGACAAGAAATCGAGATTTTGGATATTGCTCTACTGTAGGCTGGGATGAAATCATAAACTCACTCTATACAGCATTGGTGATGTGCCCTGAATTCTTTTTTGCTGTGCTCATCACCTGGTCTAGCGCCTCCATGATTGTCACCCTGTACAGACACAAGCAGAGTGTTCAACACATCAGAAGTTCTCATGGTTCCAGGAGATCCTCCCCTGAGTCCAGAGCCACCCAGAACATCCTGGTGCTGGTGTCTACTTTTCTAGCTTTTTATAGTCTCTCTACCATCTTGCGAGGCTGCATTGCTTTTTTGTATAATCACAATTGGTGGCTTGTGTACGTCTCTCGCTTCACTTCTCTTTGTTTTCCCTGTTTTGGACCCTTTGTTCTTATGAGACATCACTCAGTTTTGTCCATATTTAATTTGGAATGGTTAAGAAAACATTTTGCCTGATTCCTTTTTAACTGTGCAATCTATAAGAGTTTTTAAAAATCAATTTTATTCAAATGAAAAACAATCTTATTTTGCATACCAATTTCAGTTCCCTTTTCCTTCCATCCTCCCATGGCCCTGTCCCCCATCCCACCCCTCATCCACTCCCCCAGAAGGTTGAAGCCCCCCATGGGGGATCATCAACATCTGACACATCATTTGGTGCAGGACTCAGGCTCTCCCCTGTGTACCTATGCTGAGAGAGTATCCCTCTGTAGAGAATGACCCCAAACCCATTTGTACAGTAAGATACAGAGGCTGCCAGAGGCCCCATAGACTGCCCAGGACTCCCAACTGAAGGTCTTGACCCCTTTGCTCATCACTCCTGCCTCTCTGCAACTGGGTTCTAGGAGATCCCATCAGTGTTTGGCTGTGAATCTCTGCTCCTGCTTGCTGCAGCTAGTGGATGATGGCATTTAAGGTAGTCTCTTGACTATTGCTTATATTCTTATTTGGGGTCATCCATGTGGATCCCTCGATATTTCCCCAGTGCCAGGTTTCTCTTTAACCTGTAATGACTCTCTCTATTAAGATTTATGTTTCTTGCTCACCTTCTCTTTTCCTCCCCCAATTTGATCTTCCTGATCCGGCATGTTCTCCTCCCCTTCCCAATCTCACATCCTCTTCTTCATCCTTCCTGCTTTGCTTCCCCCCAAGCTCCCAATTTGCTCAGGAGATCTTGTCAATTTAACATTTTCCAGGGGACCTTGTATGGTTAAGAAAACATTTTTCCTGATTTTTTTATTGCTTTATCCTGTTTCATCTACCCAAATGATAGTTCCAACCCCAAGCAACTCTGTCATTAGTTTCTCAGATAAGCTTCCAAAGGTGCTTGCATGCAAATAGGCATGAATAAAGATTTGTTTGTTCTGATGTTGTGTTGTGCTTTATAATTGAAGTAATCACACCACACCCGACCAAATTGGATCACTGGGACAGGGAGAGGAAGGAGAGACTTCATCCAGTTGCAGTTTAAGCAGAAACAGACACCCACAGCTAAGCACTGAACCATACTATTGGAATTTAGTTGTGTAGTGGGAGGAGGGTTGAGGAAGGAGCCAAGACAGGGATGGAGAGACCTGTAGAAAGAGTGGACCTGACCTACTGATAGAATGGAGACCCTAGTCATAGAGCTAGGGAAACAGCATTGAACCAAAGCAGCCCCTCTGAATGTGGATACCAGTTAGGAGGCCAAGACAGTCTATGGATCCTCTAATAGCAGAGCCCGTCTTTATCCCTAGAGCACAAATGGACTTTGGGAGCCCAGTCCTGATTTTATTATAACTATGCAGGGTATAAGTATTTTTGCCTTCCAAATTGTACTCAGTTATCACAATAAGAAATCAATGAAGACAGTTAATCATCTTGTATTCCTAAGACTAGCCAAAATGAGAATGGTAGATTTGTCATTTGAATTCATTAGCAGCCTCCATGATCTGATCTTGCTCTGTTGGCCAGTTGTATTTTCCCACTTTGATATCGTAGTTTTGTCTTTGCCAAGACAATGTTCAAAGAAACCAGGAAATTGCTGCCATTAGGACTGACTCTCTTTCATTTTATCCTATCAAGGAATCTTGGCTGCTTGGCTGCTGCAAAACAGATACCTTGTGGAAATTGCACTCGAACTGAAGCAAACTAAAACAATGGTTGACTATACACTTGTGTTTCTGGTGGCAGTTATTTCCTGACAGATGATCTTGCCTGTACTAGGAGCAGAAAAAATCTTCAGCAATAGTACTTAGATAATTTTAATTAGTTGTTCCAGAAAAAACACTGTTCAGCTGTTCTTAAGCATATAGCAGCGGTCTGAGTCAAGTCTATAATGAATGGGCGATTACTCTTTCAATATAGAACAAAAATAGTGACTCTTCTATTTCACCTTGTACCAAAATCAATTAAAAATAAATGATGTTGATGAAGTCATCATCAATTTTGTTAAATGGTGGTTTTCTTCTTTTCACTTTTATTAAATCTGGATTTTTTCTCTAGTATATGACCTGAGTAGTTTGCTCTCAGTTTACTTCTCTTAGAAACACTCACCTTCTCTTCCATCTCTGTCCATTCCCTTTTGGTCTCTCATTAAAAAATAACAGGCCTCTAAGTGACAAGAGCTAAACACAGCAAAAGTAAATATAATTAAAACAAAACAAAACCATCATACAAATGCTTTACAAGACATGACAGCAGGGATACAATGGGCCCTCAAGAGAAGGCACAAGAGTCAGTATCTCAAGTGTTTTGCATCCATGGGTCCCACTAAAGTACCTAACTAAAGGTTGTCAAATATGTAGAGGGCTTGGAACGGACCATATTTGTTCTGTGATTCCTGCTTCAGTTTCTCTCAGTGTATATGAGTTTTCTACAGGACTTCAAAATTCATCCAACCCAAAGATGGATCAGCTATAGAGGCTGTTGCCCCCAAACAGCAGAAAGTAAAATTAAGAACACAGTGCCTCCAATAGCAAAAGGTGGAAAGGGTGGTGCATGGTCAGTTCTTGCATTTATATTTTGTCAATACTTTGTGAAACGGTTCCAAATTGTTATTGGCAATGGTCTGGAAAAAAGCTAAATGAAGTTGAATAGAATCATGGTTCTTGTTTTGATAATAAAAAGTGGGCTGCAGGTATGATAGGATACAGGGTAGATGGTTGAACCTATTCTTAATGGGATTAAAACAGAGCATCTAGATATGATAAGATATAGAGGTAGATTATTGATTCTAATTTTTTTAGAATTAATTGCCTTTGTCTTTATCTAAAGTATCTTTTAAAATTCATTTTAGAAGCACTCTTATTTACATGTTAGTCCCCCACTTCCCATGCCTTCCTATCCTCCCTTGTTCCCAATGATCCCCACAATCCCCAAGGACAGTGAGGCCCTCCTTGGGAGGAACATCAAAGTCAGTCACATAATTTGAGGGAGAGCCTAGGCCCACTTTCTTGTACCTGGGTTGCAAAAGTATCCCCCTATAGGAAATGGGCTCCCAAAGTCCATTTGTACTCTAGGAATACAGACTGATTCCACGGTTAGAGGTCCCATAGCCTGCCCTGGCCTCCTACCTGGAACCCACAGTCAGAGGGCTTGGTTTGGTCCAATGCTGGTTCCACAGCTTTACCACTTGGGTCTCCATGCTCTCACTAGGTCAGGTCAACTGTTTCTGCCGGTTTCTCCAGCACAGTTTTGCCTCTTTACTCATCCCTCCTCAATCTCCGCAACTGGATTCCAGGACTGTGGTTCAGTATTTAGCTATGGGTGCCTGTTTCTGCTTAGATCAGCTACAGAATGAAGGCTCTAGGAATGGCAACCAAGGTAGTCATCAATCTCATGATAGTGAAAGGGCATCAAAGGCAGCTTCTCCATAACTATAGATTCTTAGTTGGTGTCATCCCTGTGGATCCCCTAACTTTTCTCCTGTGCCAATCCTCTCTCCAAACCTATACTGGCTCCCTCTATCAAGGCATCTCCTTTCTTGCCCTCCTCCATTCCTCCACTATCTCAGTTATAGTGGGAAATTACCAATACAGAGTCAGGTAGAATATGGGTATTTAATAGGGAAAAGCCTTTCTTACAGAGTGACCTAGCCAGCTGTCATGGCAGCGGTATGTATGCAAGCCCAAAAGAGAAACCGAAAGAGAAAACACAGTCACACTAGGTCACCCTGAGCACGCCCTTGCAAGCATGGTCAGGCACACCTTTAGCCAGCCCCTAAGAAGGCGTGGCTACAGCATCCCCTACAATTCCCTTTTTAGTCTAAAAGAGGATTAAAACTTAAGAGTTTAAAGTATCCAAAATTAACAATCATAAAGGTAAAATATAAGAAGATACAACAATCTGCTTATGTCACATCCTAACTATTTTAACTAAACCCTAAAGTCATCTGAAAGAGGTGTCCAAGCCTGAACACTTCCTTCCAATCCCAACCATAAACAATAGGAAGCTTTCCCTAACTAGGTATATACACTATCCTAAGGGACAACAATGGGGAAAGGGATGTAACATCCTCCAAATTACTTCCTGCTGAAATGGGATGATGATAGTCATGGGGGTTCCTGTAGGAAGAATATATTAGTGTAGTAAAAGTCTTGAATGGATTGCCTCCAGTCCATGTTAGATGGGATTCTCTTGATAGAAGATCTCAGTTGAATCCTCAACTTGATTGAAGTCAGTATCCTAAGCTTTGGCCGGAGTGTCAGTTGAAATGGAGCAAGTTGTATCCAGTGCAGTCAAGGAGGTGTGGCCCATTTTCTTTACAGGGTGTCTAGGGATTGCTGTCAGGCAGGTCTTCATTGGCTGTGTGGGACTCAAAAATAAACAGTTAGCAGAGAAATGTTTGCTTGTGTAGGTACACATGCTGGGGAATGCAACCATGAGAGCATAACAATTATGAGAGGGTGTACACCTTGAGAGAAAGATCCAAGAAAAGACAAAGACAGTCCCCAAATTCTTCTTTTATTTTGTATTACATCAATTGGCTTCTTGATACAACACAGAAACACATGCATGGATTTTAGAGGAGGAAAGCCAAATCCTCCAGTTCTCTCCTGTTCTCCCCCTCCCCTTCTCGATTCTCCCTCTCCCACCCCTCTCCTCCTCCCATGCTCCCAATTTGTTCAGGGGTGCTTGTACCCCTCCCCTTCTTCTGGGGACCATGTGTTTTTCTCTTTGGGTCCTCCTTGTTTCCTAGTTTCTCTGTCAGTGTGAATTGTAGGCTGGTAGTCCCTTTCTCTGTCTAATATCCATATATGTGTGAGTACATACCCTGCTTGTCTTCCTGTGATTGGGTTTCCTCACTCAGGATGGTTTCTCCCAGTTATAACCATTTGCCTGGGACTTTGAAGATTTCATTGTTTTTTATTTCCTGTGGTGTATCACCCCATTGTGTAAATGTAGTCCATTTTCTCCATCCATTCTTCAGTTGAGGGGCAACCAATTGCTTGCAGTTTCTGGCTATTACAAACAAGCCGCTATAAACATAGCACCTTGTTGTATGAATGCATTGGATCTGGAGGTAGACTGATTCCCATTTTACTGAGAAACTACCATACTGATTTCCAAAATGGTTGTACAAGTTTGCACTCCCATGAGCAATGGAGGAGTGTTCCTCTGTCTCCAAATCCTCTCCAGCATAGACTGTAATTGATGTTTTTGATTTTATTCTTTCTGACTGCTCTGAGATAGTAACTTAGAGGTATTTTGAGTTGCATCTCCCTGATGGCTAAGAATGTTGAACACTTTCTTAAGTGTCTTTCAGCTATTTTAGATTCCTATATTGAGAATTCTCTATTTAGTTCTGCACCCCAATTTCAATTGGATTGTTTGGTGTTTTGGTGGGTGGCTACTTATACCTATCGTTCTTAGGTTTGAGCTTTTTATGGTGTCCCATATTTTCTGGATATTTTGTCTTAGGGATTTGTTGGACTTAATAATTTCTTTGGTCAATGACTTTATTTCCTCTAGTGAGTCTTCAAAACCTGAGATTCTTTGTTCTATCTGTTGTATTCTATTGGTTATATTTACATCTGTATTTCTTGATCATTTACCCAGCTTTTGTATTTCCAGCATCCTCTCATTCTGTGTTTTCTTTATTGTTTCTATTTCTGCTTTCATGCCTTGTACTGTTTGAATTGTTTCATTCACTTCTTTGGTTGTTTTTTTCTGGGCTTTCTTTAGATTTATTTAAGAGATTTGTTTATTTTTTGAATTTTTAGGATTGTCTCTTCCTCCATTTAATGTAATTTTTTGTTTGTTTTTTCTTCCATTTGTTTAAGGGATTTCCTGGATTCCTCTTCAATGGTGTCTATCATCTTCATAAAATAGATTTTAAGGTCCTTTTCTTCTGTTTCCTCTGTGTTGGCCTTTTCAGGTCCTGCTGGTGTGGAATCTCTAGATTCTGGTGGTGTCACATTGGTCTTTCTGTTATTGTGTGTGTTCTTATACTGTTGTCTTCCATCCTTTCTTGGAGTGGGTGCCAGTGGGGTCTCTCCCTCTCATCTAGTTTCTTGGCAGCATGGGTGAGCAGAGACTTCAGTGTCTGCAACTGTGGATTGTCAGCTGCCCGTGGTGTTCTCTCACTGAAGCAGAGGGCTGAGGGCAGTGGGTGGGCCAAGACTTGGTGTGGCCAGACTCAAAGTTGTCCATCCTGCCAGTTTCAGTCACTCTATTCAAGGAGATGGCCCAGGATGATCCTAGGAGGGGGATGGTGGGAGTGGGAACCCAAGCAGAACTCACACTGACCTCTAGCAGAGGGTGGGCTATTGATTCTAGTTTTAAAGAGAAACTACTAATTTAAAATATTTTACAATGGACTAGATTTCTGTATATTGTAAGCAAATTTTATATATTGATACAAATTTGAGACTAATATTGTTAAAACTTATTATACATATGTTTCTCAAATTTTCCAAGTTAGTGTACCTATACATCTTATTTAACAATGTAATGGAAATTTCTTGTCATTGAAAGTTATTATTACCAACTATATAGAATAATAATGAAATGCAGGTTAGTAATTGTCACTAATTACAACTGAGTATTAATCACATAATGTATGTTTACAAGGTTAAACAGAGACATAATTTAGAAGGAGAGATGATCTCCAAGCACTTTAGAGATTACAGGATATTTTATTAAAATGTTTAAATAACATAGATCTTTTTTAATGACAGTGACACATGTCAGCTCCTAGAATTACCAAAATAAGATTATGGGCATCGAAGAAACTCCACATGGAGTCTACTTTCTTTGTGGAATTTAAGCCACTAAGCAAGAAAGTTTGTTTCTTTTAGTTTAATTGTATTCCTAAATATGCATCTTTTTTGAACTCCTAAAATGTAAAACACTTCTTTTTTTCCCATTGAACATACATCTTTGGTATGTATTAAGCCATACTCATATGCATATTTATGTGTTTATACATATATATATATATATATATAATTTTTAAATTCAGAAATTTTTCTGTGATTAATAGATCTTAAGAAGAATTTTATAGATTATTTTATAGTCTATTAAATATTGAATCATGGGATCTATAAATAAGGATAGTTAGACATTTTTTCATGACTCTAACAATTTTTTAGTTGTCTTGTGTAAATTTATTGCTATGCTTTCACTTTATAATGGAACAAACACCTCAATTTAAAAACTGAACCAAAGCTAAATGTGGCAACATACATTTTAACTACTAGCATATTGGAGGCAATAGGGCATGAAATTCTGTTAGTTTTAGGCATGCCTGTTCTGCAGAGTCAATTACAGAATGAACAAAGATACATAGACTTATCCTCACTAAATAAACAATAATATATATATATATATATATATATATATATATAATGCACATACAAATTCATAAAATAAAAACTTTAGAATAAATGAAAACTGAAACAATTAATGATTAACAGAAGGAATATAGTGTAAGACTTGGTGGTAGAGTAGAACTTTCCAGAAAGAACAAAAAACAGGAAATACTCCACATATCAACAGATGACAGTGTATTAAACTACAAATTTTCTGCTCAGCAAAGCACTCTACCAGAAGCATGCTCTGAGAGCCCCCAGAAATTTGAGAACCTCTTTCTCAGCTTTACTTCAGATAAAGAGCTAATAGCCCGTATTTACTAAGCATTGTAGAAACTAAATATCAAGGAAACAAAATTGCCAAATATAAATGAGTTAATGAAATAATTCTTTTTAAAGAAGAAATACAAATGGTGACCAAACTTTTTTTTTTGGTTTTTTGAGATAAGGATTCTCTGTGTAGCTTTGGAATCTATACTGGCACTCTCTCTGGAGACCAGGCTGGTCTGGAATTTACATAGATCTGCCTGACTCTGCCTCATGAGTGCTGGAGTTAAAGGCATGTGCCACAAATGCCTGGCACCAATAAACATTTTAAAATGTATTCATCACCATCCTTGTCATAGAAATAAAAATATTCAATAATATACTTGCAAATTGAATCCAAGCACACATCAAAAATAATACCTGCTATGATGTGACCAAGCTGGTTTAATCCCAGAGATGCCAGTTTTGTTATTTGTATGGAAAATGGTCAATGTAATCTACCATATAAACAAACTGATAGAAAAATAACCACATGATTATCTTGTTAGATGCTAAATAGCCTTCCCAAAAATCCAATACCCCTTCATAATGAAGGTTCTGGACAGATCTGGGATGGAAGGAACATACATAAACATAATAAAGCCAATTTATAGAGCCAACAACCAGCATTAAACTAAATGGAGAAAAACTTATATTGATTCTACTAAAATTGGGAACAGGTCTAGGCTGTCCACTCTCAGCTTATCTATTCAATACAGTACTCAGAGTTCTAGCTGGAGCAATAAGACAACAATAGGAGGATGGCCTGGTCCTGGCCCAACATATTGTGCCAGACTATGTTGACTCTACACGGGAGCCCTTAGCAATGAGGGGGAGTGGACTGGGGCTGGGCTGGGGGACAGGTGACAGGGTGGAAGGAGGCAAGTGGTGTTGGGAGCAGTGGTGAGAAGGAGAACTGTGGTTGGAATGTAAAATGAATTCAAAAAACAAAAATTAAACAGAGAAAATTAAAATTTAGGGTGTTTGCGAACACATGTCATAAGGAGTGGGTCAGTAAGAAAGGAAATGAGAGCAGACTTGATTAAAACACATATGCATGTATAAAACACTCAGATATTTTAAGTAATAAAGGTTAAAATAAACTTCTAAATGTGAAGTATGTTGGTTTGTGTTGGAAGAAGTCAGTGAAGTGTGGAATCCAAAGGGGCAGAGGGAATTTTCTCACTATCACACGAATCTGTGACAGTTTCTAGCACCTTCCACAGGAGACCCAGTCATCATTCAGGGATCATGAAAACTCAATGCCTCTCCCTAACACCTTATCCCACTGGGTAAATACACAAGGAACTCTAAAATATCTATGCTAATTAACATCTGGAAATCTTTATTTATTGATTATTCTCCTACAACTAGTGCTGTCCTTGTCACTGAAGGTGAAATGAAAATTGCAGCTCTGGAGGGAGGTGAGGTCACGGAGTCAAAGACCTCTACATCACCCTTGTTCTAACTCTCCCACACTGAGGCTTATTAATGACTCTGGATCTGCTCATTGAACCAACCAACCTGCAGAGACAAGAAGCCAGGTGAGTACTGTGTATTTCAGTCTGAGTGGTAAAATTAGAAAAAGAGAGAGGCCTGAGTAAGTGTCCATGTCCTGTATGGGATCTTGTGTAGAAACAGATCCATTGACTAGACAAAATGCACAAGAATAAATTGCATAGCCAAGAGATGAGGTAGACAGATCCAAGTTTTCCTAACCTTGTATCCATTTTGTTTCTTAGTATAACATATGTTTCCCATGGATTGTGACTTGAGTAAGAGAAGGATATTTCAGCCCAAATCACTATCTAAGGTTTTTAATAATAAGTCAATGTGATAATTCACTTCAGCTTACATGTTGTATAGACTATCTATTTTGAGTTTATTTCACTGTGGTTTCATGCCATAGACAACAGTAGACTGAAAATTTAAGTGGCACACATCCCAGAGAAGAGCAGGATGTGTCCATGATTGTGAGTAAAATGAGTAAAAAGTATTCATCGGTGATAGTACATTTATATTTTGTTTATAGAAGCAGTAACTGAATCTCTAGCGAGTGGCATTTGGTACCATGACTTGTTTAAAGCCTCTCCTCTTGAACTTGGGGAGGGAAAATGGAAGGAAAGTTTCAGTATGAGTGTCAATTTTATCTAGGGTCAAATTTGTGGAGTTATTTCACTTGGTTTCAGCATACTGTAATATTAATCAGAACCTGATAGCTGTCTACTCTCACTGTATATTTTCATTGATATTGGAAGACAGAGCCTTGTGCATGGTCTGCCAGGGTTCTATCCATTGGATAAATCTGCCTTAACACTTAGCATGGACAATGTTAACACTGGGCAGCATTTAATGCTCACACTGTGCAAAATTATAGGTTTTACATTCTTCTGATTTCACTGTATCATCTTACATCTTATTCTCGGTGTAAATTCATTATACATTTCATTGTAACAGACTGCTTAATGTAAGAGTTAGCAAATATGTCAGATGTGTGTTAAAAATCCTTAAATCCTGGAACTTTTCTGGAAGAGAATGTAGATCTCTCTAAACTTGAGCTCAGCATGATTTGCATAGTGAGTTTTGAGACACTCGGAGCTACAAAGTGACTCCCAGTTTTGTAAAATAATAATAAAGAAGAGTGAATAAATGCTGAATTTTCAAAGAAATGTTGCTGCTGCTATTGCATTCCCACTGTGTTCTTTTTACTTCAGTTGTCAGTAAAATTTTAGATGATTCTATGATTGCATCAATAAAGAAAGAAACTTAAAAAAAAGAAATGTTTTAGCAACTTAGTGTCCCATGTCATGGTATCAGCTATTAATCACATATTAGTGATTCCTTTTATATGTTTTCCAGATTAATAGTGTTATTAATTCCTCTGTGTACCTAGCATAATCATCATCCCAGAAATGTTAGCAATTCATATTCTTGGTGACATCATAAAGATCAGGTCCATCCTGTACTTCTGAAACCAAACTGGGAGATGGGACAGTTTTATGTCAGGTCAGACCATACTGAGAACAATGGTCTCTGAAGCTCTAAACTTTGACATTTACCTAACAGATAATACTTCATGTAAATGTGTAAACTTGTTTGTTCAATATTTTTCTTTATTTTGTGTTAATGTCTGTTTTCCCTGCATGTAACTATGAGCGCTGTGAGAATTCAGTGCTTTTATAGGCCAAAGATGAAGACAGAAGCCCCTGATATTGGAATTGTAGGCAAATATATGGCACCCAGTGGGTGCTGGATACCATCATAGGATCCACTGCAGGACCTGCACGTTTTTCCTCAGCACTGAGCCACCTTTCTATTCACCCCAAATGAAAACTTTTTACAGCACAAGGCATACAATAGGATACCAAAAACATAAACAGAAATCAAGTGAAGAACACAAACTGCAAAGAAGGGTGTAGTATGCTGCAGATCTCCCATCATGGTTTTATAAGCACAGCCTGAGGTGACTGTGTTTCTGTAACACTTTCCTAGTACAAGTCTTTGCACTGTTCACTGTGACTCTAAGGAATTTTTGGATGCATAGAGTCTCAGGCCCTTGGGATTCTTAGTTCAGAACTTTAGAAATAATGATATTGTCTAGATCTCACAGTTTTAACCATTAAAGAAGGTGAAAACCTGAGCTCATGGCAGTGACTTATACATTGTCATTGCTGTTTTACACTTACACCAGCTGTATTTAACTAACAAAATTGTATTTTCCATTTGTCACTCACCACTTGATAGAACTTTAGATTGTGCATATTTTCTTGTGAGAATGGAAGATATCAAAGGATTTAACCAGTGATCACACCCTACCTTCTGTGCAGAACCATATAACCAGTGTGATCACACTCTACCTTCTTTGCAGAATCCATCAATTCTAAAAACAAAGGTCCATGTCCATTAACAGATTTTTCTTGGTGACCTCTCTGATGAAGCATGAAAGTAGTTTCTCGCTGTAGTTGATGCTGGTACCTGTTTCTTTTATTTAACACCTTACTTCCCTACAACAGATGCAGTAGGATCCCAAATATTTGGCAAGCGAGTGGAATAGATTCCTCTTGTTCCTTGTCATTCAAGGATTCTCTATCACCACCACATCTCTTACAATGAACCATCTTGTCAATAATTTAATTTCCTTCCTCACATATGTGTCAGGGTAGGTGAAGGGGTATGAATTTCCTAGAATGTTCCTGGCCTCTCAGTAAGAAAATGATCCTAGGTAGGTGGAACTTTGAACACTTTCCATGGATACTGGGTTTCCATTTGTCCCCTGTTGAACACTGACTATCTTAAAAGGTGTTATAGCTGATCCCTGCACTCCAGAAAGATGGTCTAGCCCCTTAACAAGGCAAGTGTAAACCAACTTTGAAGGCAGGTGCAAGAGGAGTTTACTCTGCCCCACCTGAGTGAGGTGGGCCCTGTCTCCCAGACTAACCTGCTACTACCCATATCCAGATTCAGTCCTTGGGATTACAACCCAACATCTATCCCATCCAGAACTTCATGCTCGAGCTTGTAAAGGGCCTAGAACTCTGGAACAATAATTATAGCACCTGCAAGACATGTGGACCTATGACGGAATACCCTAGAGGAATTCCAGTGAGAATCTGGTGACGATAGTTTACCCGAAACCAGAGGCTTTAACTAGACTAGTGACTCACTGCAATAAAATTTTCCTTAAAAACGACTTCTCATAGAGAATCTTTTTAATCCTCTTACTGGTCCCGGTGTAGTTTTCTGGGCCTGCCACACACTAACTCCCACATTAAATTTGAAAGCTAAGAAACAACAATGACACAAGGTATACTGTGATCCTTCTCAGTCTGTATTACTTCACATAATTGCATACTTTCAATTTTCTGCTGTATCCATTCTCTAGGGTGTTTCTTCAGTGCACAAATAAGAGGAAACTGCTATTATCTGGTAGTTCCTAAGGTCATCTTTTGTTTTATATCCTTCATATTCCAAAATAATTATGTCAACTGGTTTTTCTTATATGGCTCAATGTTAAGTGGATCAATTGCACCCTTCCTGAGGCTTCTTTATTCATCCTGGTACTAATTCACAACTTCTTCTCCCTCTTATTCAATGGAATCTCACCTTAATTAAGAGGGCCTAAGACACATTCTCTGGAAGGAATAGAATATTGTGTCCTGAGAGTCTTCATCCTGTGAAGTGATCGGCTATCTGACCCAGTGCCTTATCTTCTCCCATTTAGAATCCAGAATTCTGATTAGGCCACATTATCCCATAGTATCAACAGGGATTGAACATTCCTGCATTAGCTTTCATTCTTCAGATGGTGACATCATCCTTACCATTTCAGCTGACGTGTTTCTGTGGGCTATCATCCCTTTGAATGTCCACAGTGCTCTAAGAGTCCTAACCTGAGTGTGTACATATCTGTGTTTCTGTCTATGTGGTGTGACTTGCATAAATGGTAGCTCTTAACATAAGATAATAGTTTTTACTCGAACCATCATTTGAATACATTGTATGCTTTTAATAAAAATTTCTTATGTAGCTGTAGAAATTCCTAGAATGATATTATTAATTTTTCATTTATCAGATTTTATTTAAATGAGATATCCTATAAGAATTGGTATAGCTTTAGTTTCTTACAAGTCTTTGAAATTGTCTTCTTTAATTCCATGGTTAGAAAATAGAAGTTTATTCTTACTGTCTTTGACTATGCTTCCTGTTATTGCCTCTTATACCAATTGCTTCTAACAGGCTAAATTAGACTTCCCACAATGTGACATAGTCTGTGTCTATGAAGGCATATCGCCAATTCACATA
Organism: Cricetulus griseus; assembly: GCF_003668045.3. Lineage (NCBI taxonomy): Eukaryota > Metazoa > Chordata > Mammalia > Rodentia > Cricetidae > Cricetulus > Cricetulus griseus. The sequence continues at coordinate 416,750 of NW_023276820.1, forward strand.
GCATGATGAGGCCTTTAGCCATCTTAAAGTCTATTGTGTTGTAAGTAATAATTGATAGTGTCATTAATTTGGAAAAAATTTGTCATGCAGCCTAGTCTGGTTTGGTGATTTCGCCTCTCTTTAGATTTTGGGTTATTAATATTTTTCTTTCAGTTCGACTGGAGAAATGTCTTTGTCCATTATCTAAAGAGAATCATGCCCAGTAACAAAATATATTTCTGGACTCTGATCATCAACTTAATTTTTTGTCACTAACTACAAGTGGAATTCTGGGAAATTTCTCTGTGCTTTACTACTATCTGATCTGCTATGGAGATTGTAAATTAAAGGCTGTAGATTTGATTCAAGTGCACCTAATGGCAGGCAACACCCTGATCATTCTCTCTAAAGGAGTGCCCCAGACATTGGCAACTTTTGGTTTGAAGCAGTTTTTAAATGATTTTGGATGCAGATTAATTTTGTACATTGAAAGAGTTGGCCGCAGTGTGTCCATTGGCTCCACCTGCCTCTTGAGTGTCTTCCAGGCTGTCACCATCAGTCAGAAGGAATCCTGTTGTAAGAATCAAAAAGTCAAAGCTGCTAAGTACATTGGCTGCACCCTTTCCCTTCTCTGGGTCTCATACATATTGATACATTTCATTTTATTTGTGAATCCACTTATCAAAAGTTATAGTAACATTGTGACAGGAAAACAAGATTTTGGACACTGCTCTGCTGCAGGGCGGGATGGAATCAATGACTCACTCTATGTAGCATTGGTGGTGTGCCCTGAAATCTGCTTTTCTTTTCTCATGGCCTGGTCTAGTGGCTCCATGATTGTCATTCTGTACAGACACAAGCAGAGGGTTCAGCATATCCGTAGAACTTGTGGTTCCAGCAGAACCTCTCCTGAGTCCAAAGCCACCCAGAACATCCTGGCGCTGGTGTCTACCTTTCTGGCTTTTTATACTATCTCTGCTATTTTACAAGGCTGTTTGGCTCTTTTGTCTAATCCTAGTTGGTGGCTGGTGAACATCAATCCTGTCACTTCTCTGTGTTTTCCTTGTTTTAGACCCTTTGTTCTTATGAATCATTACTCCATGTTGCAAAGACTCAGTTTGTTCTGGAGTATGGAATATAAACTCACTCATTCTTAAATAAATGGTATAGTTTCTGTGGTATCCAGTTGTTTACTCACCCATCTCCCTCACAAATTCAGTACAGAATGTATAGTAGGTAGTGTCCTGTCCTTTAACTATGAATGCAAATGATATGTCTCAGAGTTCTGTCAGCTGGTTGAATTAGCTGTCCACATTAGCATTTGCCCCTGTATGAGGAAGATTTCACTCTTCAACTTTCAGCATCAAGATATCCCTTTGTCCAGCTGATGTACAAAAGAGTTAGCAAAAATGTTCTTAATCAAGCTACCCTTCTTCTGGCTTTCATTTGCCAGCACATGCTGAGTGTTGGTTACTTCACAGAAATCTCATGGGTCATAAAGTCCATCTGCAAAGAAAGCTAATACAGTGGCTGCTTCAGGAGTCCCCTGTCTATTTACAACTGTTCTTGTCGTGAGCCATACAAGGAAACTTCTTCAGCCATAACTTCCTACATACCCTACTTTCAGCTGCTATAGAGACAATCACATGGGCTTGCTCTGAAGCTTGTACCAACAGTCTTCAACAACATCTCCAAACAGAGCATCTCCCCCAGACCACTTAGTGAAAAACTATTTTCAATATTTTACCTCATACAGAAATTGAGTGGAAATAAATGGTGGCTTCAATTTTATCTTTATTTTTTGCCAATATATTTGAGAAATTTTGCATCTATGTTCATCAGGGAGAGTAGAATGAAGGTTCTGTTTTATTGTGTTTTTATCTGGTTTGGCAGCAGAGTAATGTGGACTTCATCAATAAAATTTCGAAGATATTTGATTCATACATTATGGAAATCAGTTTTGAGGTTCCCCAAAACAATAAGTAGAACTGATATATGTCAAAATTTTACACTCATTGGAATATACCAAGAAGAGTCCATTTATTTCCATAGAAATTTGTGCCCGTCCATGTTTATGGCTGCTCTAGTTACATGGAAATGAGCCCACATTTATATACACGAATATATAAATCAATAACCAAATTTGTGCTTATACATAAAATGGTATACTCTTAGCTATTGTGAGACATGAAATCACAAAATTGTTGGAAAATTAAAGGGCTCATAATGAATAATATTAAGCCAGGTCTTACAAACTCAGGAAAAAAATCACATGTTCTCTTCCTATAAGGTGTGATTCTGCATGTGTATAGTTGAATGTAACTTTAATTTCAGGTTTCGAAAGGAAACAAAGAAAGATAATGTTAGACAATGGTAAGGAAATTAATTCATGAATTATGGAAGAAGATATCAAGATAATTATTTTGTCTATTTCAACTCTGCCATTTTTCATCTTGTGGTGGATAAGGGCATAAAAATGTATTCGGTAGAAACAGTGTAAAAACCGTGAACAATGGTCCATGGCTTCATCTTAGCTCTCTAAAGTATATAGATAATGGAAATAAACTGAATTTGGACCTGGCCAAGTGTTTTTTTCTTTTCTACATTATTTATTTAAATTAGAAACAAAATTGCTTTACTTGTCCATCTTCAATCCCTCTCCCTTCCCTCCACCCTACTAACTCCCTACTCATCCCATGTCCTTTATGCTCCTCAGGGAGGGTGAGGCCTTCCATAAGTTGGTCTTCAGAACCTGCCATATGCTTTTGGATAGTGCCTAAGCTCCCCCCGCCCCCGTACATCTAGACTCAGGGAGTATCCCTCTATGTGGAATGGGCTCCCAAAGTCCATTCTTATGCTAGGGATAAGTACTGATCTACAACAAGAGGCCCCATAGATTTCTGAGGCCTCCTCACTGACCCCCACTTTCATGGGGCCTGGATCAGTCCTATGCTGGTTACCCACTTATCAGTCTGGGGACCAAGAGCTCTCCCTTGTTCAGGTCAGCTTTTTCTGTGGATTTGTCTAGCCCCTTCTTGACCCATTTGCTCATCACTCCTTGTCTGCAACTGGATTCCAGTTCAGTTCAGTGTTTAGCTGTGGGTGTCTGCTTCTACTTCTATCAGCTGCCGAATGAAGGCTTTAGGATGGCATGCAAGTTAGTCATCAATCTCATTATCGGGGAGGGCATTCAGGTTGCCTCTCCTCTGTTGCTTACATTGTTAATTGGTGTCATCCTTGTAGATCTCTAGACTTTTCCTTAGAGCCGGGTTTCTCTTTAAACCTATTATGTCTCCCTCTATTATGGTAGAAACTAGAAAAAAAATTGCAAAGAATCAATGAAACAAAGACTTGTTTCTTTGAGAAGATTAAGAAGATGGATAAACCTATATCCAAACTAACCAAAAGGCATAGAGACAGCATGCTAATTAACAAAATCAGAAATGAAAGGTGGGATATAACACCAGACACCAAGGAAATTCCAGAGAAGCATCAGGTCATATTTTGAAACATTGTACTTCCCAAAATTCAAAAATCTAAAGGAAATGGACAATTTCTGGGTAGATATCACTTATGAAAATTTAACCAAGAAAAGATGAACAGTTTAAATCCACCTATAACCCCTAATGAAATTGAAGCAGCCATCAAAAGCCTTCCAACCAAAAAAAACCCAGGACCAGATGGCTTCACTGCAGAATTCTACCAGAAATTCAAACAAGTGCTAATACCATTACTCCTTAAATTGTTCCATACAATAGAAGCAGAAGGGACATTGCCATACTCTCTTTGGGAGGTTACAATTGATACCCAAGCCACACAAATATACAAGTAAAATAGGGAAGTGCAGACCAATATCCCTCATGAACATCGATGCAGAAATACTCAACCAAATATTGGCGAATTGAATCCAAGAACACATCAGAAAAGTCATCCACCATAATCATGTAGGCTTCATCCCAGTGATGCAAGGATGATTCAGCATACTAATATCCATCAATGTAATCCACCATGTAAACAAAATGAAAACGGAAAAAAAAACACATGATAATCTCACTTGATGGTGAAAACGCCTTTGACAAAAATCCAACATCCCTTCATCATAAAGATCTTGGAAAGAGAACAGGAATAACAGGAAATTATCTAAATATGATTTAAGAAATATACAGCAAACCAACAGCCAACATCAAACTAAATGGAGAGAAACTCAAAGCAATTCCTCTAAAATCAGGAACAAGACAAGGCTGTCCACTCTCTGCATATCCCTTCAATATTGTACTTGAAGCTCTAGCTAGAGCAATAAGACAAGAAAAGGAGATCAAGGAGATATAAATTGGAAAGGAAGAAGTCAAACTTTCACAATTTCAGATGATATGAAAGTCTACATAAGTGACCCGAAAAACTCTACCAGGGAACTCTTACAGCTGATAAGCACCTTCAGCAAAGTTGCAGGATATAAAATTAACTCAAAAAATCAGTAGCCATACTATATGGAGATGATAAATACAATGAGAAAGAAATCAGGAAACATCACCCTTCAAAACTTCCACAAACAACATAAAATATCTTGGGGTAACATTAACCAAAAAAGTGAAAGACCTGTACAGTAAAACTTTGAGTCTTTAAAGAAAGAAATTAAAGAAGATACCAGAAAATGGAAAGATCTCCTATGCTCTTGGATAGCTAGAATCAGCATAGTAAAAATGGCAATCTTGCCTAATGCAATCAATAGAAACAAGGCAATCCCATCAAAATTCCAATAAAGTTCTTCATAGACCTTGAAAGAACAATACTCCACATTATATGGAAATACAAAAAATCCAGGATAGCCAAAACAGCCATCTACAATAAAGGAACTTCTGGAGGCATCACCATCCCCAACTTCAAACACTATTATAGAGCCATAGTTCTGAAAACATCTTGGTATTGACACAAAAATAGACAGATAGACCAATGGAACTGAATTGAAAACCCTGATATTTACCCACATATGTATGAACACCTGATTTTTGACAAAGAAGCTAAATCTATACAATAGAAAAAAGATAGCATCTTCAACAAATTGTGCTGGCATAACTGGATTTGGACATGCAGAGAATTACAAATAGATCCATATCTGTCATCACGCCCAAACTTAAATCCAAATGTATCAAAGATCTCAACATAAATCCAGCCACACTGAATCTTCTAGAAGAGAAAGTGGGAGATACCCTTGAACGAGTTGGTAGAGGAGACTGCTTCCTGAAAATAAAACCAGTAGCACAGTCATTGAGATCTACAATTCATAAAAGGGACCTCCTGAAACTGAGAAGCTTCTGTAGGAGAAAGGACACAGTCCGCAAGACAAAACGACAGCCCACAAAATGGGAAAAGATCTTCACCAACCCCACATCTGACAGAGGGCTGATTTCCAAAATATACAATGAACTCCAGAAGCTAGCCACCAAAACACCAAAAGATGAATTTAAAAAGTGGAGTGCAGATGTAATATAGGGAATTCTCAACAAAGAAAGCTGAAATGACTGAAAGACTCTTAAGAAAGTGCTTAAAACTTGGCCATCAGAGAAATGCAACTCAAACAACTCTGAGATACCATCTTACACCAGCCAGAATGGCTAAAATCAAAAACACCAGTGACAGTCTATGCTGGAGAGGATGTGGAGAAAAAGGAACACTCCTCCATTGCTGGTGGGAGTGCAAACTGTAAGACCACTTTGGGAATCAGTGTGGCGGTTCCTCAGGAAAATGGGAATCAGTCTACCTGAAGATCTAGCAATTCCTCTCTTGGGCATATACCCAAATAATGCACGTTCATACAGCAAGGACATATATTCAACCATGTTCAAAGCTGTGTTGTTTGTAATAGCCAGAACCTGGAAGCAACCTAGATGCCTCTCAACTGAAGAATGGATAGAGAAAATGAGGTACATTTACACAATGGTATACTACCTAGCAGGAAAAGCAATGGAATCTTGAAATTTGCAGTCAAATGGATTGTACTAGAAGAAACCATCTTGAGTGAGGTAACCCAGTCACAAAAAGACAAACATGAGCTGGGCATTGGTGGCACATGCCTTTTATCCCAGCACTGGGGAGGCAGAGTCAGGAAGATCTCTGTGAATTCAGGGCAGCCTGGTCTCCAGAGCAAGTGCCAGGATAGGCTCTAAAGCTACACAGAGAAACCCTGTTTCGAAAAAAACAAAAACAAAAACAACAAAATAATACAAAACAAAAAGACACTAAGTATAAAGACAAACATGGCATGTACTCACTCACATATGAATTTTAGACATAGAGAAAAGGATTACCAGCCTTCTTCTCTTCACCAAAGAAACTATGAACCAAGACGGACTCTAAGGGAAAAATGCATGGACTCAGAGATTGGTAAGTGGCAGGAACTCCTGAGCTATTTGGGAGCATGGGGGGAAGAGAGAGAGACCTGGCAGAGTGAGAGCAGGAAAATAAGAGTGGAGAGGAGGAAATGGAGGAGCAGAAAGGTTGAGTCAGGAGAAGAATAGAGGCGAACAGGATGAGAGATACCATAACAGAGGGAGCCGTTATAGTTCCGATGAGCGAGAGATCTGACACTAGGGAGATTTCCAGAGATCTACAAGGATGACACTAACTGACAATCTAGGCAATGGTGGAAAGGTACCCTAAATTCCCTTCCCCTATAATGAGATTGATGACTACTTTTTATGCCATCCTAGAGCCCTCATCCAGTAGCTGATGGAAGCAGAGCCAGACACCCACAGCTATACACTTTACTGAACTCTGGAACCCAGTTGCAGCGAGAGAGAAATGAAGATCAAAGGGTTCAGGACCAGGCTGGTGCATCCCACAGAAACAGCTGGCCTGAACAAGGGGGAGCACATGGACCCCAGACTGCTGTCTGGGATACCGTCATGGGACTGAACCAGACCCCTGAACATGGATGTCAATTAGGAGGCCTCCGCAGTATATGGGTCATCTGATAGAGGATCAGTATTTTTCCCGGCTGTACGAAGGAACTTTGTCAGCCCATCCCAGTTGAAGGAATGCTCTCTAGGCATGGACACATGGGTGGAGGCTAGGTCTGGCCCAGGATGATGTTGTGGAATTTGGAAAAGCCCCATGGAGGGCCCTACCTGCCCTGGTGAGTGGAGGGTGAAGGGTGTGGGGACCTTGTGGGGGGTTGGGAGGGAGGGGATCGAGATGGGAAGGGATTGACATGTGAAACAAGCTTGTTCTTAATTTGAATAAAAAAAACACATCACAAAATTAATCATGACCAAGTAGGCTTCATTCTGGAGATGCAGGAATGGTTCAATACACAGACATCTGTCAATGTATTCCATCATATAAACAACCTGAAAGAAAAACAACCCCTCATCATCTCATCAGATGATGAGAATTGTGAATATCCAATACCCTTTAATGACAAAGGTCTTTGAGAGATCAGATATGCCAGGAACATACCTAAACCAATAAAACCAATTTATAGCAAGATGACAGCCAACATCAAAAGAAATGAAGGGAAATTAGAAATGATCTGAATAAAATCAGGAACAAGTAAAGGCAGCCAACTCTCTTTATAATTGTGCAATATTGTACTCTTATTCCAGCTAAAGCAATAAGACAACAAAAGGAGATCAAGAGGATACAATTTGTGAAGGAAGAAGTCAAACTATTGCTATTTGGTGATGCTATAATATATATGAGCAAGAGAATTCAAGATCATGAAGGTGAAATCTAAAGAGACAGCTGTATCAATCTAGTGGGAACTCACGAATTCTACACGAATAGTGGTACAACCTTGAAGAGACCAAAGTAGATCCTTTGCATGTGGGAGAAAATTGTGTATCTGGGACTCTCTGAGGGGCCAATGCTCAGAAGACTAGCATCTATCCCTGGAGCATGACCTAGCTTGTTGGAGCCCATTCCCTATGGTGGGATGCCATGCTTAGCCTTAATTCAGGTTGGAGGGGCTTGGTCTTACCTCAACTCAATGGGCCATGGTTGGTCAACTTCCCATGTCAGCCATTACTCTGTGGGAGTTGTAGATGGAGTGTGGGTGGGTAGGGAGATGAGGGGTGGTGGGAAGAATGTTGGGAGGGAGAACTGTGGTTGGAATGCAAAATGAAGTTTAAAAAAGAACCTTAAAATTATGTTTTTATTGCAAATAGATTCTTCTTTCACATTATACATCCTAACCGTAGTTTCCCTCTTCCAATCCTTCCAGACCCCTCCACAATTTTTTACCCCAGAGGATCCACTCCCCATCCCTCTCATTTCAGAACAGAACATCCAACAAGTGACAAAAACCAACATGACAAAATAAAATTCAATATCAATAAAGAAGACAAACCCCTCACACTGGTGCTGGAAAAACCAACCCAACAGGAGAAAATGAGTACCAAGAGAAGTGAAAATGCTCAGAGATATACCCATTCCTGTAGCCAACACTGCCAAAAATCACCAAACTGTTAATCATACTATATAAGCATAGGATTTGAAGAGGTCCCCTACATGTTCTGTGTTGTCACCTCAGTCCTTTGAACACATATGTGCTGTTTTCAGTTGACTCAGTGGGCCATGTATTCTTCTTTTCCTCCAGACCCTGTACCTTTTATTATCTTTCTGTCCCCTCTTCCACAGGATGCTCTGTGCTCCAAGAAGACAACCCTAATGAAGACCTCCTATTAAGACTATTTCTCCACATAATGTCTTACTGTAGGTCCTTCTCTACACTTTTCCCCATGTGCTCCTGGAGGAACCTTTCTAATCATGACCGGACAAGGCATTATTCTATGAATCTGGCAGAATATCATTAGTAAATTTTCCATTGATTTTTCTCTAGACCATTCATGTTTGATTTTTCCATGGGGGATGTAGCTATTCTTCTGTGGTTCTGGCCATCCAAGCTCTTTCAGGTATAGCCTCCCTCTAGTGGAGTGGGCCTCAAGTTAAAGCAGACACTGGTTGTCAACTCCCAGAAGTTATCCTACACCATTGCCATAGCACATCTTGCTAGCTTTTCAGTTTCAGGAGGTCCCATTCATTGTCTCAGTGTCTATGCTTTTTGTGTTATGTTCAGAAAGTGGTCTCCTGTGCCAATGTGTTCAAGAGTATGTCCCACTTTCTCTTCTAAGAGTTTCCTTGTGGTTGGATTTATGTTGAGGTGTTTTGATTCATTTGGGCTTAAGTTTTGAGCTTGGTGACAGACAGGAGCTATCTGCAATCTTCTACATGTCAGGAACCAGTGATGCCAGCAACTTTGCTGAAGATGCTTTCTTTTTTCCATTGTGTAATTTGAGCTTCTTTTTTTAAAAAGGTGTTCATAGAAGTGTGGAGCAATATCGGGGTTTTCAATTCAATTCCATTTGTATCTGTCTGTTTTTGTAGCCAAAACCAAGCTATTTTCATTACTATAATTCTATAGTAAAGCTTGAAGTCAGAGATGGGTCTGTCTCTGGAATTTCCTTTATTGTATAGGGTTGTTTTGGATATCCTGGGTTTTTTGTTTTTCCATATAAATGTGAGTGTTGTTCTTTCAGGTCTTTGAAGAATTGTGCTCGGATTTTTATGGGGATTGAATTGAATCTGTAGATTGTTTTTGGTAAGATTGCCATTTTTTCTATGCTGATCCCAGATATCCGGGAGCATGGGAGATATTTCCATTTTCTAGTATCTTCTTTATTTCCATTCTTTAAAGACTTAAAATTGTTGTCATACAGGTCTTTCACTTGTTTGATTAGAGTTATGCCAAGTTATGTTACATTGTTTGCGACTATTGTGAATGGTGATGTTTCTCTGAATTCATTCTAAGCCTGTTTTTCATCTATAAATAGAAAGGCTACTGATTCTTTTGAGTTAGTCTCATATCTTGCCAATGTACTGAAGGGGTTTAACAGCTGTAGGGGTTCCCTTGTGGTAATTTTTGGGTCACTAATGTAGACTATCTTATCATCTGCAAATAGTGAAAGTTGGACTTCATCCTTCCAATTTGTTTCCCATTGATCCCGTTTTGTTGTCTTATTTCTTTAGCTAGAAATTCAATTACAATATTGAAGAGATATGGGGGAGTGTGGACAGCCTTGTCTTGTTCATAATTTTAGTGGAATTACATTGATATTATCTCTATTTAGCGTGATCATGGCTAATGGCCTGCTGTATATGACCTTTAGTGTGTTTAGGAATGTTTCTTTCATACATGAACGCTCCAAGATGTTTATCACAACTGGGTGTTGGATTTTGTTGAAGCCTGTTTTAGCACCTAATGTGATGATTATGTGGTTTTTCTTTTTCAGTTTGTTTACATTGTAGATTACATTGGCAGTTGTGTATGTTCAACCATCCCTGCATGTCTGGTAGAAGCCTACTTGATCATGGTGGATGATTTTTCTGATGTGTTCCTGGATTTGATTTGCTAGTATTTTATGGAATATTTTTGCATTGATGTACATGAGGGATATTAGTCTGTATTTGTGTTTCTAAGTTGTATCTTTGTGTGATTTGTATACTTGGATTGTTTTATACTCTTAAAAAGATTTTGGCAATGACCATTCTGATCCTATTATGTGGAACAATATGAAGAGTATTGTTATATCTCATTGAATTTATCATAGAATTCTCCTTGCCCTGGGCTGTTTTAGTTTGGGAGACTGGATAGATGTCTAAGAGACCATGAATGCCTGCTAAGAGTACTATACCCAGCAAAGGTTTCAGTCTCAATTAATTTATATTGTCAAGCTTTGTCTTTATAATGGATCACACACCTGAATTTAAAAACTGAAACACAGCTATATGCGGTAACACACACTTGTAATACCAGCATACTGGAGGCAATGCGGTGGGGGGGAGGGGCGGGTTAAAAATCTGTTAGTCCTTGGCCAGTTTGATCTACAGAGGAAGTTACAGCATGGCCAAGGATACAAAATAAATAAATACACACACCTATAGTTAAATTCATAAAATAATACCCTAACTAAAGGAAAATTGAAACAAATAAATAGAAATATACAGATCATACCCAAAGTGTTTAGGGATAGACTTTAACATTCTGTACAACATTCAAAACACAAAAAAGGAACAGACCCAGATACTAACAGGTCACAATACATGAAATTAAAAAAGTTTATGAACAGCACAGCAACTTACCAGAAGGGGACACAGAGAGTCTGGAGAAATTTGAGAAAATCTTTCTCAACTATACTCCAGATAAGGAGGTAATACCCAGTATTTACAAAACATTATGGAAACTCAATATCAAGGAAACAAAATGCCAATTTACAAATGTGTTAATGAATTGAATATATTTTACTAAGAAATACGGATTTCCAAAAATGATTTTAAAATGAGTTTATATCCTCTCCATCATGAAATTTAGATTATTTTATGAACACATGTCCAATGGAGTGGGTCTATCAGAAAGGAATTGGAAGGGGATAATCATTTTTAGAGTTGACTAAAACACATATTCCTGTATAAGACACTCAAAGATTTCAAGTAGTAAGTGTTAAAAAATCTTCAAAAAATTAACAATGTTGGTTTCTGTTGTAAGAAGTCAGTGGAGTGTGGAATACAAAGGAGCAAATGGATGTCTCTCATTTTCACATGATTCTGAACTCTGAGATACTAGTTCCTTCCCCAGGAGACCCCGTCATCACTCAGGGATCATGAAAACCCAATGCGTCTTCCTAACATCTTATCCCATTGGATAAATAACAAGAACTCTAAAATATCTCTGTTAATTAACAACTAGAAAAAGTTTCATATTTTAACTAGTCTTCCAGAACCAGTGCTGTCCTTGTCACTGAAGGGGAAAAGACAATTGCATTTCTGGAGGGAGGTGAGGTCACAGAGTCACAGAGCTCCACATCACCCTTGTTCCAACTCTCTCACAATGATGTTTATTAATGTACCTGGATCTTTGCAATGAACCCATCAACCTGCAGAGACAAGAAGCCAGGTGAGTCCTGTGTATTTCAGTCTGAGTGGTAGAGTTAGCAAAGAAGAGAGGCCTGAGTAAGTGTTCATGTCTGGTCATGGGGTCTGCAATAAAAACAGATAGAACAGAGAATGCACAAGAATAATTGCCTAGTGAGAGTGAGTTAAAAAAGATTCAAAATTTCCTAACCTTGTCTGCATTGTTGTTTTTTATTATGCTATAAGCCCCCCACTCATTTTGACTGTGAGTAAGAGCAGCATAATGCACCAATTTCCTGAATGTGCTAAGGGTTGTGGTAATAAGTCAATATGATAATTAACCTCAGCTTCCATTATGATGGGACTATATCTTCAGTATTAATTTTGAGTTCATTTTATCATGGTTTCATGTCATAATAAAGACTAGAATGGGAATAAATGGGGCACACATCCCTGGGAAGAGCAGCATGGGACTTTGTTTGTGGACTCACATATATTCATATGTGACATTCCTTCTTTTGATTTGGTTATTGAAGAAGTGTCTAAATCAGTAGTGAATTTCCATTTGTACAATAACTTGTTTGAGGCCTCTTTCTCTTGTACTGGGGAAGAGTCAACGGAAGGGAAGGTGCAGTGTGAATATCAGGTAAAGACAGCTAGGACCAAATTTGTCCAGAGTTACTGTCCCTGGTTTCATCATGCCCTAATGTTAAGCAGAAACAGGTGTCATGACTTCACTCTCTGTTTATCCTTATTGATAATGGAATACAGAGCCTTGTGCATGGTAAGTCAGGGTTCTACACTTCAGCTTAATTTGTGTTCATTATTAATATGCTATATCTCACTTGACAATTTTTACGGTTTCACATTCTTCCAGATGCACTTTTTTTTGTTCTCAGATGCCTCTTTTCTATTTGAATTAGTCATATATTTCATTGTAATAGACTCATCAATATACAAATCAACAGATTAGTTAGGTGTATTTTGAAAACCATTAATCAAAGCACACGATAGGCAGAGGAAGGAAAATGTCTTGAATTCAAGATCAATATGTTCAACACAATGAGTTCCTGGGCAGTCAGAGGTACACACAGTCAGCGAATCACAAACAAACAATTAAAAAGAAGCAAACACTTTCTGACTTTTAAAAGACATTTTCGGAAACTTAATATTTTCCTCATGCTATAATTTGTTAATTGTTCATTAGTGTTTAATATTGTAGTTTGTAAGATTAATATTGTTAGTATTTTCTGTGTAGTACTTATTATAGCCTTTACTCTTGCAATGACATCAATTGCATCTTTCTTTGGCATCAAGAAAATCAGGTCTATCTTGTCTTTGTGATATCAAACTAGGAGTCAGGGCAGTTTTCTGTCAGGTCAGACTACCTTGAGAAAAATGTACTTTACTAAAATCTCCGAATGAAATTGGAAATTGACATTTGCCTATGAGATAAACTTTCATGTCTAAGAGAAAACTTATTTTTACAAAGATTTGTGTATCTATGCTCATATTGTGTGAGTGTGTTTTCATTGCATGTAAATATGATCACTATGAGAATGCAATGCGCAGAATACAGTAGATTGTGACAGAACTCCACGGAATTGTATTTACTGGGAATTGTGAGACACCATGTGGGTTCTGCAAACCAAACCCAGATTCACTGCAGCAGCAGGATGATTTCCTTACCACTGAACCACTTCTCTAGTCCCACACAATGGAAACTTTTCATGGTAAGAATCATACAACAGGATACAAGCAAAGTGAACATAAATCAAGTGAGGAGCACAAACTGTGCAGAAGGCTGTAATGGGTTTGAAAACATCTCTCTGGCTTTGACCCAGACTGAGGTGATTGTGTTTGTGCCATGCTATGCATGTACAAGTCCTTGTAGTATTCATGTTGCCTCTAAGCACTCTTTGGATTTAAATGACCTTGTGATCTGAATCTTAGTTGCGTTGTTGACAGTGGAAATAATGCTATTGTGTAGATCATCCAGTTTTAAACATCAAAGAAGATTTCAAACTGAGAGTATTACAGTGAGTCCTAAATTGTCATCAATATTATCCATGCTTTAAATTATATTTAACTCACAAAGTTATATTTTGTATTATATACTTAGTTCTACAAAATATTAAACAGTGACTATTTTCATGTTACTTAGAGGATACCAATGGATGTGACCAGCATGACCACACTCTACCTTCCTGTGCAGATCCCATTAGAGTGAAGACAACTATCCGTCAGCAGATTGGGCTCAGTGACCTTATAGTTCTAAGCATAGGATGGTTCTCACACTGTATTTGACTCTGGTTTCTGTTCCTTTTCTTCAACACTGCTTCTTACTTAGCTACAATGAATGCAGGTGATTACCCTAATAATCTGTTTTCAAACAAGTGGAACAGATTGCGTTCAAGAAGTGTCAAAGGCTACAACAGCTTTTGAAACATACTAACTTGTCAACAGTTGTAATTTTTTGCATCTTCACAGATGTGGCAGCACAGGGTCACCAGCATCAATTTCCTTGAAATGTTCCTGGCCTTGCAGCAGGTAATAAACCCTAGGTATGTAGTACTTTAAAAAGGCTTTCAGGGATACTGGGTTTTCATTTGTCCCATGTTGAATAGTGTACATGTGAAAAAAGTAATTGCTGGCCCCTGAACTCAGAGTCATGTTCCCACCCTTCACCATAGGCAATGATAAACAAATCGAGATGGCATGGCCATAAATGAGTTCACTCACCTAACCCAGAGGTAGGTGGCCATAGTGGACCACACTGACCATCTCCGCCATAATCTAGGTCCAAAGCTAAATCTTGAGTTGGCCCACTCTAACATCTACCCATGTAGGATCAGCTGGGGTTTGTGAAGGGACCAATCCTATGAAAGAATACCCACAGGATCACCAAGACATGGAACAGCCACAGGATAACCCAGAGGAGTTCCATGAAGATCCTGTGATGATGGTGTACCAGAAACCAGAGGCCTTGAACCAGAGAAGTGACCCCTTGCAATGATCATTTGCTGGTAAAGCTGATAGGACACGGTGGCCCCCAGTGACACCAGCACAAGCGAAATGCAGATGGAAAGGCAGGAAAGGAAAAGCTGAGAGGTATTTTTTCCTTGTGTTTTGTTCTTCTAATTGTTTGTGGACTTGTTTGCATTGTTTTGTTTTCTTTTGGGGGGCACTGCAGGTGTGAGGGTGGAAAATGAGAGACTGGGGGAGAAGTGGAGTTGGGGTGTGTTATGTGAAATGCCCAAAGAATCAATAAAGCAATGATTAATAGGATGAAAAACAAAACAAATCCATGACATAGTACTTATGTGTATATTCATCAGAAGAAACAGCAGAAGCATCATTGAAAAACATATTTCTGATACTCTTCTGATGAAATTTTCTGTCATCTTCTAGCATATATTTATAATAGTTTTATAAATACTGAAAGATTTTGGTTTGGATATTAGTCTTTAACTGTGATTCCACAAGTTTTACTGTAGACATTAGCAGCCATCCCAGAAACTACCCTAAACCAAACTCATTTTCTTTTTATTTATTATTTGTTCATTTTAAAATAAGGAAAGAAAACTCACACCCCTATATATCATGGAAATTTTGCAAGGGAAAATACATTTGGAACCCAGGAGATGAAGCATGAGGCAATATTTTAGATTTCCAGGGCCTACTTGTGTGCTGGTATGTTGAACTCTATACAGTGTCTGTATTAATTAGTAGATCAAGGAGTGTTATTGAGATCGTGTCGGTGGTCTGCAGGTAGAAGCTCTCAAGACTTTTACTGAAATATAAATTGAACTTTTCTTTCATAATAAAAGTAAATTTCTTTTGTTTTTTATCCTAAAAGCTAAGATTATTAGAATTTTAGTTTGTATTTGTTTCATGTGAACAGATATGACCAGTTTTCCAGAGTGTAGTAACATTCAAGGATATTACCAGGCTATGAGGTTCTTGTTTGACACAGAATTATACCCATATTTTGTATGTTACCTAATTTTCTTTACTTATTGTCATTTTAATTATCTTTTGTTTTATGGTTACTAATTTTTAATGAACTTAAAAATTGCATGTTGCTTTTAGGCTTTTTCCAATTTAGTATTTTGAGAGAACCATTCCCAAATTTTCCCATTTGTCTACACATAAAGCAGGTTATAAGATCCCTGCATATATCTTCTTTATTGTAATCACGTATATTGTCTTATCTTCATTGGCCTCTTTCACAGAGGCTCTTTTTAATCCTCTTCTGAGCCCCAGTCTAGGTTTTTGTGCTTGATACGCACTCCCACATAATCACACATTTCAAAAATTGTAAGCTAAGAGGCAACATTGAGACACAGTGTATACTATCAATACTTCTTGGCCAATATTACCTCACTTATTATAATACTTCCTATGTTCTGCTCTAACCATTCTCTTTGGTGTGATCTGATCCAGTGCCAGAGCATGGAGAAAGGGAAACTTACACTATGGGGTACTTCTTGGTTCTCAGCTAATCTATCCACTTTGTTTTATCCTTTTCAGACATAAAGATACTCTGGTAATTCTGTCCTGGTCCTTGGTACTCCAATTGATTATCTCCCTGTGGATGCTTAGAGAGGAGCAATGGTGCCCTTCCTGAGGCTTCTAGGTTCAGAGTGTTAATGATCAAAAACTGCTCTGCCTACTTCTTTAAGTTGACCTTACACCCTTTATGAAGTCTTCTGAGCTGGTCCTCTGCAGGAATTGAGTACTAAGTCATCAGAGTCTCGTCCCCCTGCACTGATGGGCTGTCTAACCCACTGTCTTCTTTCCTACTGTTTCCACTCTAGACTTCTGAGTGACACACAAATATTCTAGACAGAGTGTCTATAGACACAATGAACATTGCTCTATTAGATATCATTCTTTGGATAATGACCTTCTCCTTGAAATTTCTGCTGATTTTTGCCTATTACTAGTCTGTTGAGGATTCTGTTGGATTTACACCCATTGGATATTGACTAAATGGGATTGTCTCTGTGTGTGTGTCTATGTGGTATTACTTTCCATATGATCAAGATCTTAAATTAGTAAGATAAGTTGCCACTGAAACCATAACTTGGATACATCATATGTACTTAGTAGAATTTTCTTATGAATAATTGTATATATATATACATATATATTCTGAATGCTACTATAATTTTTCATTACTCATGTTTGAATTTTAGATGAGATGGACATTAATAATTGGTGTCTGCTCAGTTTCTATTTGTCATTCATATTGTCTTCTCTTATTCCATAGCTCAAATATATAAGTAATTATTCATTGTCCTACATTATGCTTAGGTGGTAGTGGCTGAGGCCATTAGTCATCTTATAGTCACATGCAAAAGAAGTAATAATTTCTCCTCTCATTTACTTGGAAACATTCTTTATTGTAGTCTAGACTGAGATGGTATGCATGAGATCCAAGAAACATTTCAATTCAGCATGTCAGTATTTCTTTGGATTACTAATTCTTTACATTCATTTTGACCAGAGAAATTGCTTTGGCAATTTACTAAAGAAAATCAACCCCAGTTGCAGAATGTACTTCTGGGCTCTGACCATCAAAATCATTTTCTTGTCACAAACTACAACTGGAATTCTGGGAAATTTTTCTCTTCTTTACTACTACATAGTCCATTATGGAAAAGGCACAATAAAGGCCACAGAGTTAATTCTCATGCACCTAATGGCAGCCAATGCCTTGACCATTCTCTCTGCAGGAGTGCCCCACACAATAGCAGCTTTTGGTTTGAAGCACTTTTTAAATGATTTTGGATGCAGATTACTTTTGTACATTCAAAGAGTTGGCCGCAGTGTGTCCATTGGCACCACCTGCCTCTTGAGTGTCTTTCAGGCCATGACCATCAGTCACACACAATTCTGTTGTAAGGATCTGAAAGTCAAAGCTTCAAAGTACATTGGCTTCTCTGTTGCCCTCCTCTGGATCTTTTACACGTTGATAAATTTCATTTACTTTGTGTACCTGTTTCTCAAGAGGAATGATAAAAATACGACAAGAAAACGGGATTTTGGATACTGCTCCATTGCAGGGCGCGATGAAATCAGTGACTCATTCTATGCAGCGTTGGGGGTGTTCCCTGAAATCTGCTTTTCTTTGCTTATGGCCTGGTCCAGTGGCTCCATGATTGTTATTCTATACACACACAAGAAGAGGGTTCAACATATCCTTAGCACCCATGGTTCCAGAAGAACCTCCCCTGAGTCCAGAGCCATCCAGAACATCCTGGTCCTGGTATTTATCTTTCTGGCTTTTTACACTCTCTCCTCTATCTTACAAGGCTGCATAGCTCTTTTGTATAATCACAGTTGGTGGCTGGTGAACATCACTCGCCTTACTGCTTTGTGTTTTCCCTCTTTTGCACCCTTGGTTCTTATGAATCATTACTGCAGACTACCTAGACTCAGTTTTGTCAGAGTAAGGAATATAAATCACTGATTTTTATTTTGAGTACCCATCACTATCACAATATTAGTGGATGAATTTTGGGAAGTAGTTGCTTACCATTTAACTATTAACCAAAATGGTGCCTCTGGGTGTTTGGTCAGCCGGTTAAATTAAATGCCTATCTGAGCTCATCTCATTGTATGAGTTATATATTACTCCTCAACTTCCAACTCCCAGGCTTCTCTTTGTCTGGCTGATATACAAAGAATCCAGCAAAACAGCTCTCAATATAGCTGCCTTTTTGTGTCTTTCATTTTGCCAGGGCATCCTGGGTGTTTTCTTGTTTCACAGGGTTCTTGTGCTTTCTAAAGTCTAAGGGCAAGGAAAACTGAAACTATGACTAGCAACTGAGTTGTGTTCAAGTGACTGTTGCTCATTCACAGGTATTCAAGCCTGCTCCAGTACTAGAAAATATCTTCAGGTAAATTTTCCCAAATACCCCAATTTCAGCTGTACTAGAGATAATGAGTTTGGTTTACTCTGAAGCTTGTAGCAACAGTCCTCAACACAGTCTCAAAAAAGACCCTCTTCCTTACCACACAGTGAAAAAGAATAATGAATATCTTCCATTTCATACAGAAACAGATGGAAATGACTGATGGTTTTGATGTTATCTTGACAGTTTGCCAATATGTTTTGAGAAATCTTGTATCTATGTTCATAGTGGAGATTTTTTCTGTCAATTTCCTTCGTTGTTGCTGTGATGTGAGCAGATTTGTCACTATTGTAATGCTGTTTTCATCAAAAGAGTATGGATACCTATTAATAGATCATTGTGGAAATTAGCTTTTTGATACCTTAAAAAACTAAAAATAGGACTACAAAATGATGCAACTCTTCCACTCCTGGGCATATACACCCAGAGAGCTCCATATTCTTCCATAGAGATATTCGTATATCCATGTTTATTTCTGCTATGTTTACTATAGCATGGAAATGGAGCCTAGCTATATGCACATAAACAGATAAATCCATGATATAATCTGAGTTCATGTACAAATTGGCCAATTCACATATAGTGAAAGATGAAATCATAGAACATATAGGACAACTGATATATCTTTACTGTAAAATAGTAAACGTGGCCACAGTATCTCATGTTGAAAAAAATCACATGTTCTTATTCATATGCAAATCATATTGTATAACGTGCAAATGTGCACATGTAAATTGTTAACTATAAATGCCATATAACATTTAGAAAGGAGAGCATGAAACTGGGTGGTGGGGTCATGCCCTTAATAACCAAATTTGGGAGGTGCAGCAGATAGATCTATGTGAGTTGGAGGCTAGCCTGGTCTGCATAATGTATGCTAGGACAGGTTCCAAAGCTACACAGAGAAACTCTGTGTCAAAAATTTAATAAGTTGGGACAGCATGAAAGGAAATGTTAGGCAATGGACAGACAAGGGCATCCATTGGTTCTAAAGGATGATATCAAGAAAATTGTTTTTCTACTTTCAACTCTGTCAGTTTTTCATTGTGTGATAGATAAGGACATGCATATATATATATATATATATATATATATATATATATATATGACATGCAGTGACATTATAAACCCCTAAAGAGAGCTTCATGGCTGCAGCATAGCTAGGATAATTGTATTGAAGTAAATTGAAATATACTGAATTTGGGCCTGGGCAAGTGTTCCTTTGAGTCTCTATTTCATTGTAGCTCTTTAAAGATTGTTTTTTGTTCATTAAAATAAATTTATTTTAGATTAAAATGAAGTGGCTTCACAATTCATCCCATGATATAGAATAGCTAAACTATGGCCGGCTGACAATGCAGGGCATCACACAGAGGGACTCAAAGACAGATATCATTTGATTATGTTATTATATCTTTCTTTTTTCCCTTTTATTGAAAATAATTATTTTGTTATACAACATCTCCTGATTACAATTTTTCCTCACTCTACTCCCCAGTTTCTCTCCACCTCCCCTTCCATGCTCACACACTTTTCCCCCTGTCATTACGAAAGAATAGGTTTCTGAAATATAACAATTCATAACAATATAAAAGATGATTTTATTTAAAAATATCTTGTTGAGACTGCACAAGGAAACCAAAAGCAAAGGTCCCAAGAGAAGACTCAAGAATCAGAGACCCCCCTCTTTCATAAACTCATCATTCTCATAAAAGTACTATGTAGGGCAAGCTGTAGACTGCGGCCTAGGCTAGGTAAGCGCCCTCTCTCCACAGCTGCTCCCAGCTTGCAGCCAACCAGCTGCACCACACAAGCTCATCCAGCTGCCTTGAGCTGCTCAGAACCAACTGCCCAGCTGGGAGACATCCATAGACGTCCCCATGGTTACTGTCACAGTTTCTAGCTGCAGGCACCAGACCGCCTCAGTCTGCGGCCTACCCATGTCTGGAGGCCTCCTGCCCTTAGCCAAGAGGACTCGGAAGTAGGCCTTGGCTTTCAGCAGGGTCCGCAGCTTCCCCTACAGTACTAAAGTGACATCTATAATATATATGCAGGGTACTAGATGAAAATCCTGATCAGTCTCTGTGTTTGTGAGTTCGGTCTCCGTGAGTTCATAGGAGGTTTTACTCTATTGATTCAGTGGTCCCTGTTCTCTTGGTGTCATTCATGACCCTCTGGCTCTTACCCTCTTTCTGCCTCCTCTACGATGGGCTTATCTGAGCTGTGAGGGGATGGAATTGGTAGAAACATTCAATTTGCTATCCCTGATGTCATAAATACTTTTTATCACATCCAGCATTCTTGATGAAGTGACAAGAGATACAGAGAGAATCCCTCAGCCAAATAATGGATACTTACTACAAACCTTCAACCAGGTGTTGGACCCAAGAATATTATACAGAGGACTCACAGGTGTGCTGACCACTACTGGTGATGTTTAACTTTCAAAAGTGTCCACTAAGTCTCTAAATAGTACCAATGTTGGGAGATATCATGCAAAACCCAAGTCTTTGAAAGGATTTTCTATTTGATTCATATCAGTAACAGAACAATGTGGGGAAAGCATCAAACATTAAGGACTATAAATGAGTGTAAAAAATGTAATTACCTGGGGAATCCTGGACAATTGCATATCTGAGTAGGAAAAATGTGCTCCCCAAAATGATTAAGACCCTAGGTGTCAAAGGCATGTATTAGCGTCATAGAGGAGTTACAAATGCCTGAAACTTTAGAGCAAAGCGCTAGTAGGCAAACACAGAGGACATGGCGTTTTGTCTAACATGTTTGGATTTGGAGGATGTACAGAACAAGAGTATGGAAGACACAGCTGATTGACAGTGGACTCAATACTAGTGAGGTCACTGCTAAGGAGTCTAAACTAATAAATCAGACAGTCACTCATAGAGTTTGCAGGGTGGAAAAGGGACTAATTAGAGACTACAGAGGTATGATGAGATGTAGTGGATTTCTGGAACTCTCTATGGTAGAAAGATATTTGATGTAGGGTGTTGAAAATGTTTTCACAATGACTCTGTAAGACCACTGCAAGGGCGTGTTCAGGGTGACATAGGGGAGGTTTAGGAGTGAGGAGCATGCATGTGGAAGCCCCCTTCCATTTCGTCTTCGGCTTGCTATACTTAACTCCTGCAAAGCTGGTTGCCTAGATTGCTCTGTAAGTACGGCTTCCCCCAATAAATACCCTTATATTTTTACCTGACTTCATATTTGTTATTTCCTCTTTATCTGGTGTCAGAAGTGGTATCTTGCAAACCTAGGCCCCATTTGGGAGTGCCCGTGTGTCCCACAGGGACAGCGGATTAGCCTACTGGGAAAGCCCCTCTCTCCATTCTTGCTTTGGGTTCTGCAGGCGCCACAAGCGCTTTCCAACTGCTGCTGAGCCACTCAGAACAGATTGCCCAGCTGGGAGAATTCTACAGACTTCCCCACGGTTTTACTGCAGCAGTTTCTCCCTGCGTGCTTCTTTTCTGTTTCTCTGCAGTGTCCGATTACACACGGCAAGCTTTAGACACAGTAATAGCCATCAGTGTACTTAGACTTCTTCTAGAAGCTGATTTAGGACTTTTTGAGAAATTGTCAGATCCTGCCTTTGGAAGTGATCGTCTGTGTTGAGACCCATTTTTTGTGTAATTAATATGCTATAGGAAAGAAGATCTAGCTTCAGATGGGTGCCAATTCTCCTCTTATTGGTAGAGGAGATGAGTCCTTCCTTACCCCCTCGCTGGTTTTCAAATGCATAGTCACTTTTATTTTAATTACCTATATAATTATGCAAATATAATGGTATGTTTTAATTGTTTCAATATATTACATTAGAAGGAATTAAATAAGCTATTTTCATAGTAATTACCACTATATTCATATTTGTAATGTGCTAAATTCATTGTGCTGATGGTATATATGTATTTTTATGTCTGACCACATGCTATAGGATAAATATTCCCCAGGGAAGAATAATGTTTTCTTTATCTACACTCATTAATTACATGTAGCTGTCCATTCAGATGTGCAGGATTGTCAGGTTTCCCATCTATGTTGGCATGGGAAATAGGGAAGTGACTCTTCAGGCCCTGCTTTGAAAATGATAGTCTTGAAAATTCATGAATAAATTTAAGAGTGGCTCAAGTGGAGAAAATCCATGCCTGGTATTCTACATAGCTTACTAGTTTAATGGTTGATAAGATTATTGACAGAAAGAGATCATACTATTTTCACCATTCTAAACCAGTATACTTTAAAACTGCATCCTATATTTATTCTGAAACCTACAGGTATGAATAGGTCTCAGCCCCAATCAGCAAACAGCTTCTATTTGTAACAGATAGAGATCATTATTACACAAGTGGTTAAACAGTAGTGAACAACTGGTTAAAATTCACAGAACAACTGACACTAGGGTGCCCACCCCCAATTTGATGTATCTACAACACAAGCCTGAAAGAAAGATTCAGAAACTTATCACAAAGGCGTGAAAATGTTGTCCTGAATCTGATCTAAAGTTTCTAGCACTTTCCACTGCAGAACCAAACATACTCCAGGGATCATGAAAACATAAATCCTCTTCGAAACATCTTTTTCCATTAGAGATATAGATGAGAAACTCTTAAGTGTCTTTTAATTAGCAACAGGAAAAGTCCCATAAATGATTTTGTCTCCCAAAGACACACTGTCAGTGCCAGTGCAGGTGACATGAAAAAATGTTATTCTGAAGGGAGGTGAGGTCACAGAGTCTCAAACCTTTATCTCAGGCTTGAGCTACCTTCCTCTGCCACAGTGCTCGTTCTTATGATGTCAGAGTCTGTACACTGAACCCACCACACTGCAGAGGTAAGAATCCAGGTGAGTGCATCTATTAAAGACATTGCTTCAGAGCCAGCAATGAAAAGGATCTTGAAAGTGCTCATGTGTGAAGATGGGAATCTGGGGTAGAAACAAATCTGTGTAACTGAGAGCTAAGGCCCTAGAATTATTAAATAGTTAAGAGGTGACTGAGGAAGAGAGAAGTTTTCCTAAATTTGTGATAGTCACGGTTGATACTTTTGTAATATAAGTCACCCACTGAGCATAACTGTGGGTACCATCAGGGTTTAATACAGCTCATCAGCTGAAGGATTGTGGTAATAAGGCAATTTGATAACTCATCTTACCTTACATGATGTACAAATTTGATTTACGTTGCAGGTATTATTATAGGTGAATTTATATTAGTTCTTGGGAATAGTAAGAATTAGAATGGAAATATACGAAGCAAACAAACATGGAAAGTGCATGATGAGAATCTCATTTTGGTTTAATATATTTTGTGTAACAGTAGTTTTATGAGCTAAAGAGGCAGTAACTGTGACTCATTGTATGACCTCTGGTAGATTGACTTTTGAAATTGGGGAAATAACACAGAAAGAATGATTTCCAGTATGATTATCAGGCAATTTCATCCAGTTCCAAATATGTCTTGGGTTATCTCCCCTAGTTTAGTCAAACTTAGCTTAAAAAATAATTTGGTTCCACGCGTTCCCACTGGTTATCATTGTTGCTTACGGAACACAGGGCCTTGTGCATAGAGGTTCAGGGCTATACCCCTCACCTTATTTGTACAGACATTTTGTTCTTCATTTCAGTTTGTAGAGTTTAAGTTTTTATATTATCAAATTCCCATTTAGGTTCTTCACAAGCAGCTGTTCTATTTGAGTGCATTATACATATTATTATAATTATCTCATCAATATTATAGGTGGCAAGTTTATACAAATACATAAGTGAAGTCTTTAAGAACTAATTTTCTTCTCATGCACACAAAGTTCATGTTTCACTTCGCATACAGCAATAGTGTTAGTAATTTATCTGTACCATCTTTCTAGATTTTGCCTCTCAAGTATAACCATGAACATTCATGGAAGAATGATAAGCATCTGTCCCGTCATGTGCTTTTGAAATGAAGCTGGTGACAGGACAATGTTCAGACAGATCAGAGCATACGTAGATCACTGCAGTCTAGGAAAACATCAAAAGACCTCTCTGCAGTTGCCTTTTGCTTGTTGAAATAACCCATTATGTCAAATGAAATCTTTTACTTTTATTTATTTATTTATTTATTTATTTATTTATTTTTGGTTTTTCCAGACAGGGTTTCTCTGTGTAGCTTTGGAGCCTATCCTGGCACTCACTCTGTAGACCAGGCTGGCCCTGAACTCACAGAGATCTGCCTGCCTCTGCCTCCCGAGTGCTGGGATTAAAGGCGTGCGCCACCAACCCAGAGCTCAAATGAAATCTTGCACTTGAAAATATTTTATTACCTTCTTTGGTTTTTGTGTGCAAGGATTTTCTTGTTTGCATGTATACATGTACAGTATGAGAATGCATTGTCTGAGGACAGAACAGGGTGTGTGAAACCCTTGGAAAGAGACTTACAATTTTGAGCCAACATATGCTTTCTGGGGAAAAACAGATTCTCAGCTACAGCAGCAGGTGATCTTTACCACAGAACCAACTCTCTAGTCCCCTCATAAAAAAACTTAATTCAACCAAAAGCATACAAGATAAAACCAATGAAGGTTACACTGTGTCAATTGGGGAATAGAAACTGCATAGGTGACTGGAGTATATTGAAACCATGTTTCATGACCTTGTGAGGACAGATTGAGGTGCCTGGGTTTGAACCACACCAGTGATATTCAAGTCTTTTCAGAATGCACTCTGAAACAATTGCAAAATGAATTAAATTTGGATATTGCATTTGGATTTAAAGAGGCACTTGCTCCATGTATTTATATGAGCTGGTGTTGAAAGTGGAAATAAAAAAATGAGCAGTAAGTCATTCATTGTTACTGTGGTTGGTTATTTAACAGGTATTTACTAAAAATTTACACTTACCATTTCTTATGTTATTCATGATGTAAAAGGTAGAGATGACTGAAGAAACATGACAAGGTTGAAAACATGCATGGAGTGTAAGCTGTAATCCGTGGGAATGGAAAGATCTATGAATGAATATGGACATGGGGTTTTTAATATGGCTCAGTAGAGGATACTAAGAAAATCAGGCAAACTCTATCTGAGCTGGCTACATCGGGATTCTTCAGAATAAGGTAGGAAGAAGTCTCTCATAACATGAATAAAATAGCAGCTGAAATATGCATCTGATGTCATCAGTGTGAGAACTTTGGAAGAAAAAACTTGAGGAATGCAGTTTAAACCCTCTCTTTGAGAACAAAGGTGCACATATGAGTCATTACTGGATAAGTAATACCCTGATATACTGGCTTTTATGAGTTACAAGGAACTTACTGTTCTTTCTGGCTGATATGCCATTGAAAATAAGGGCTTAAAGATCACAGAAGTTGATCAGCTATGATTGAGGATTTGGACACAGGAGAGGGAGCTTTTGTTCAATGAGTAGAACAGTACTCTGTTCACTATTAAGGGAGGAGTCTAATCATGTGATCTCCACACTGGTAACTAACTTTGTGTCTGTATAGATACACATCCTGAGGCATTATCAGGTATCAAAGGCTGCACAATTCAATTGATACAGATTGATAGACATACAATAAATACAAATATTTTAAAATTATATTTGCCTTTATGCATGTAACTCCTAATAAGATAAAACAATGTATTTACCAATGAAGAGACT